>NW_023998565.1:1189409-1192718 GCF_014805625.2 Glossina fuscipes
CTAATATACCAAATTCTCCAGAATCTCCAGCTCTCAACTTTACTCAATAAATCACAAATGTTAATGAATCCATTCTTTCATCCATTAATCAACCTTGAATTTCAAATTATTCACGTGCGCCAACCCGTTGCGCTTCAAATGTACCAAATCACCTAAATACAGATTATTCTACTGGTAAGAATAAATCATTCATGAACAATTCCTATAGCGACCTTCTCGACGGAGACGCTGACATGTCAACTTAACCCTCCCTCCACTCTGCTTACATGTCATTACAATTAAATAAAGTTTTTAAAATTCTACAATGGAACATTAAGGGACTTATTAATAATTTTGATGAACTCCGTACACTCATAAATGATTTTAATCCAACCTTTTTATCACTTCAAGAAACCCATTGTAGAAGCTCTTTTAATCCTATTCCACCCAAATCATATACTGGATACTTCACGAATGCTGATCAAAACCCATATTCCAAACAAGGAGTAGGTATTTTTATAAAATCAAGTATACCTCACAAACGCATAAATTTAAGCTCAAATATACAAGCCGTATCGATACAAATAATGTTAAATATAAAATTTACAGTGCTTTCGCTCTATATTCCACCTTCGCAATCGTTTTCTCAGCAAGAACTCTACAATTTATTCCCTGTAGTTTCCCTCCCATTAATTATATGCGGCGATTTCAACAGCTGGAATACCATCTGGGGCTCAACAGTGAACAACACTCGCGGTACTGTTTTAGAAAAGGCCTTTTTTCAAAGCAACCTTTGAGTTTTAAATGATGGAAAACCAACGCACTTCTCAACTCATCATACTTTTTCACATATTGATTTAACATGTTGCTCTCCATCACTTCTTCCTTTGGTGTCCTGGTCTATTTCTGATGATCTACTTAATAGTGATCACTTTCCAATCATAATCGATCTTAAACTTTCAACGTCCTCTGCTACTCCAGCAAAACAGGCCAAATTCCTCCTAGATAAAGTGGATTGGATCAATTACTCCAAACAGGTGGAGTCATTTTTGAACTCAAAGCCATTTAGCGGAAACTGCAACCATGATGCTGCTATTATGTCTAAAGCGATTCGCACGGCTGCTCATCTTTCTATTCCTCAATCCAACACCTCTTTTAAACGAGCTAGGGTTCCATGGTGGAACAACACGCTTTCGTTTTTGAAAATAAATTCATTGAAAATAAAAGGACTCCAATATCTGCTTCAAATAATATCGATAGATGTGCCATGTTCCTGGAAAATTGCAGAACTTGGAAGTTGTCTCTCCAATTTGAAGGGGAAAACACCTGGTCTAGACCGCATCTCATACCAAATGATCAGTGCTATGTCTAAGTCTAGTAAAAAGAAATTACTGGACCTGTATAACACGGTATTTATGACTGGCCGTATATCTTTCTATTCCTCAATCCAACACCTCTTTTAAACGAGCTAGGGTTCCATGGTGGAACAACACGCTTTCGTTTTTGAGGAAAAATAAAATGGATCTATGGCACCGCTTTAAGAGATGTCCTGATCAGAATCACTTGTTATTATACAAAAAGGGCAATGCTCTATTCAGGAAGGAATTACGGAAATCAAAGGCACTTAGTTTCGAACTTTTCTCGAGACGAATTCACAGAAATACATCAATGAAATTTGTCTGGAACAAAATCAACAGACTTAATAGGACTTCAAACCTGAACCAAATTTCTGCCATCTGCACTCCCAATGGAACTTTAACTGACGCAGATGAGATTTCTAATTACTTTGGAAAAGTGTGGTGTGAATACTCCTCTGACAGCAACTTCTCCAGTGCTTTCATTGAAAATAAAAGGACTCCAATATCTGCTTCAAATAATATCGATAGATGTGCCATGTTCCTGGAAAATTGCAGAACTTGGAAGTTGTCTCTCCAATTTGAAGGGGAAAACACCTGGTCTAGACCGCATCTCATACCAAATGATCAGTGCTATGTCTAAGTCTAGTAAAAAGAAATTACTGGACCTGTATAACACGGTATTTATGACTGGCCGTATACCCTACATGTGGAAACTGGCAACAGTTGTTCCAATTCCAAAGTCAAAAAATGTCTCCATCGCATCTGATTATCGCCCAATTTCTCTTTTATCTTGCCTCTCTAAGGTTTTAGAGAAGATTATGGCATCTAGATTATCTTGATATCTTGAATCCAAGAACCTGATAACAAAGCAACAAGTTGGTTTCAAGCGGGGTAGAGGGTGCATCGACGCTCTGTTACATATTGATTATTTCACAAGCAAAGCAATTTCCGAACGAAATCACGTAACAATTCTCTCAATTGATTTCGAAAAAGCATTTGACAGAGCTGGTCTTCAGATTATCTTAAGACTCTTGAAATCATGGAATGTTGGACCGAAATTCTTCAACTACATCAAATCATTCATGTCGCATCGGTGGTTCAAAGTTAGAATCAACAATCATCTTTCTGATTCCTTTCCGCTAAAGAATGGCATTACGCAAGGATCTCCTCTTTCTGTCACGCTTTTCCAGATCGCTTTCAACGAAATTAGCGAAATTCTTTGCCGTGTACCAAGAGTGGAACATTGTCTCTACGCGGACGATGTAAAGATTTTTACAAAAGAAAAAGACAACACGAAAGCAATCAACATCCTCGAATCTATTGCATGTGAGATCTCCACATGGGCAAACTCGACAGGAGCTATAATCTCTATACAAAAATCAAAAAAAATGCACATTTGTCAAAAACAAATGTGCGATGCAGGAAACCTACTGATGCATATTAACGGCTTACCAGTACTAAATGTGCATACGCTCCATGTTCTCGGGCTCACGTTTTCCAACAAATATCGTTGGAAAGCACCCTGTCTTCGGTTAAAAACTTCTATTTTAACAAGGGTGAATTTCATACAGTACGTTGCTTGGAGAAGCCATGCGCATATTAACACTATTGCTTATCTTACGAAAATGCTTGTGTTAAGCAAGATTGACTATGCTTTGATAATTTATGGCAATAGCTGCAAATCTAATATCAACATCCTTAAACCGGTCTATCACCAAGCCGTCAGAGCAAGTTGTTATGCTTTTCGGACGACGCCCATAAATAATATTATAATTGAAACTGGTCTCCCAACTTTAGAAAATAGACTGTATGAGTTAAAAGCTAAAATAGTTCCTAAGCTTCTTAATTCAAACAAATCCATTCTCGGTGATGACGTAAGAAAGATTATTATTGCGAAGAAAATTCCAAAGTCACCATCTGCAATTGACCATTGTTTGTGCATCGCAAAGGAATTGAACATTCCCTTAAAAAT
>NW_023998565.1:1193118-1296640 GCF_014805625.2 Glossina fuscipes
CCTTGGCTAGAAGTATTGCATTTGGAACGATTAACCCTTTGAACATTGTACAATCAGCTTCAGAACAGAATATCAATTCAATATTTTACTTTATTAATACTACTAAACTTATTATCTAATATCAATTTATTTAAATTAGAGCCGATAGCCTGTGTTGCTAGTGCTCAATGTCTTTTTTTTAGTCTAAGAATGCAATTCATTAGTCTAAAATTAAAATAATAATAATAATAATATAGTTACAAGGTCTAATCTGTAGCTTTTTAAAACATAAGCGTCATATGATGGCTGCCATGTAGAATACGCCTATGCAAAACAATAATGCATAAATTTTGGTGTATTCTCAGAAGATTCTTATAAGAATATTTTAAATTAATTTCCATCCACCGGCATATCAAATCAATGTCGAAAAAAGCAAAACCAAACATTTGCCAATATTCGCCTTAATGCTACCATTACAAGACACCACTACATCCTTAAAAAACCTGCTTCTCCAATTTGTGCACAAAATCTTGCTATTAAGCATGAACGCCGAAATCGGTCTAATATTCAAAAGTCGTACTTGAAGAACGTAATATTGATGAAATTTTTAATTGTATTAAAACAACCGAATCAACTGTCTAATCTACCTTTTAAAGAAAAAGAGCCGATAGTTTTGGTTACTAGTGCTCATTTTAGTCCTAGAATTTATATCTTTGGTCTAAATAAATTATAATAATAACAATAATAATAATAATCTAATAATAACAGTTTTTTGAATATGCAAAATTTTGTAATAAACTTGTTTTAAACAAAGGATTTATTTAAATGAACTAAAATTTTGACAATAGTAGTTTTTATTTATAGTTATATAATATAAAAGAGACAAGGAAATGCTCAAAATATCGGTTGAAAGCTTTAAATGAGATCGTCTGAAGTAAAACGGGTAAGATACTGTACCTTTGACCTGTCCTGATAGCACGGAAGCTCCAAATATGAAGACCATCCTATGCCCCGTGGCAAAAAAATTAAAAAGCTCCCTTGTACTGACTCAATGTGCCATCTGCAACTAGGTATCTGAACTGCAGATGCATATTCCAAAATTGGTCGGACAAAAGTCGTACATAACCGTCCATCTCTTTACAAAAACTAGACTCAATTTAGGTTTATTGACATGCTTCAACATGTAAGTTGAAGCTCAGCTTTGGCTCAAGGGTCACCCCCAAGTCATTATATCTATTTGCATTTACCGCCTTATGGCTACCAATAAAGTAATTAGACGGCATAATGGTGGACCAAGGAAAGGAAAGCTTGCAGAATTTTATGAGGTTTAGCATCATGCTTTTAGCCAGACACCATTCTACCAACTTAATTAAGTCTGACTGAAGACGATTCGTACCACTAATAGAATTAGAGGAACGAAAGGTTTTTACATCGTCTGTAAGCACCCCGACTCATCTATGCGTGTAGAATGATCATTTTAAAGTAATGTAAACAAAAGTGGACCACAGCAACTACCCTAGAGTACTCCCGACGACATGTTAATCACATCTGAATAACAAGAGTTATACAACATTCTCAACAAACTCATTTTCCCCGGTTTTAGAAATAAGTTATTATGGTCTACTCTGTCGAACGCTTTGGAAAAGTCAGTCTAAATGGCGTCAGTTTGTCTACGTTTAGTAAAAGCTTAAAATATTTTCGTAGTCAACTCAAGGATATTTGCGGAAGTTCATCTGCCCTTAGAGAAAGCATTCTGAACTACAGGCAAGATCGACTTCAATGATTTTGCAATCCCCTCAGTTACTAACCGCTCGTAGAACTTAGGGAAAACATTGAAATTTGCTATGCCTTTACGATTATTAATGTCATCTTTCGTTTCTTTTTATGAAGCGGAGTGATGAAACTAGAAATGCAGCTAAATGGAATATATCTCGACGACAGACAATCATTATATATCTTCGTCATCGGAGTTGCTAGTGCATCTGCGCGTGCAGAAATGATACAAGAGGGTAGGTAATCCATTTAGCCTGGATACACCGAATGTTTAAGAGACAGTAATGCGTCAGTTACCTCTTCCTCCGCAAATGTCAAGAGTGGGAATATCTCAAACGGATCGGTCTGATATGAATAGTTAACCTGAGGCTGACTATTACAAGTATATTGCATAAACGAGGAGAAGGCTTTGCTTTGTCTCTTCTAATTTACAAATCCAAAAAATTTCTTGGGATTAACTAACATTGCGTCCTCATAAAAAACAAGCACTTTCTATATCTATTCTTTAGGGAATTAAAATCACGAAGAGCATTAAAATTAGCGGATGCAGTCAATGATCCCATGCACTTAAATTTCTTAAAATATCCTATGTTTTTTATTGCGAAGCTAAATCAATTGAGTATTAAAGCGAACTAATCCTCTCCACGTAATAGTATCAGACTTACTAAGAACAGATGCAGAGATAACACGCGAGAACGTATTATAGATCACAGACAGTGAACCATTAACATCATTATAATCCAGTTTCCAGACCATAGCCGACATTAAATCATTAAGCATATTGAAATTTGGTGCAGTATTTCCCGTCTTATTAAAACTAATAAAGCCATTCTTTCCATGCCTAACATTAAAAAAAGTGTTAAATAATAGGAGTAAGGTTGGATGGTGAAGAACTCAATAAATGTAAACAAGATAAATAGAAATATCTGATGAAGACGGAATACAAGAATGGCTAATGACCAGTTGAAATGTTCGAAACAATAACCGTCTTCAACAATGTTTCCGTAAAAACCAAAATATGATGCACACCACCAATAGAATTTAAAAAGGTATCACGTAAGTTGGCGTTAAGACCTCTGTCTCTCTTTTGATAAAGCAATGACAATTCACTCCTCGGACATCTTAGGTTTTTGAAGGAATAGCGGACAAAGGAACTGACAAAGATGACGTTGACGATATGGACACTCACGATACAGAAGTCGGTGGTCCAGACGAAGCACTCACTTACGCTTTCTCTGGGATATGAATTCTTTTAAAAGAATACCTACCATAACGGCCATAAAGATTTATGTAAAAGAGCGCTCAAATAATCCGATGGCACCATAATTTTAAACAAAGCTAAAGTACGAGAAGTTAAAGTATTGAACTTATAAAGCCACTTCTGCTCAAATCCATATTCGAAGTACAAACATCGACCTAAGACATGCAACAACTACCAACTTAACGTCACTACTAGCGCCATAGAGAACGATGCGGTGATAACCGCAATACTTCCACTGGTTTTTCTCCAGTAACAACGTCAGATTGACTTCTTAGAAATAAAGGAAACACCACTCGTTCTGGACCATGACCAATGCTTTCTTAGCAGCCAGAGCATCATTAACCTTTCGTGAAACCTGAACAGCCTTCTCACCCACACTAATGACAGGCACACCAAGATTAGAACCTCGTATAAATGACAAACCTATAGACGCGTCAGTGACATGAGGCATTGAAGAGGTAGCCTTAGAAATTTCTTCAATTATAACACCCCGATTATCTACCTGTCCGGCGCAAGTAGACGAAGATGGATTGGGTGAAGCTAAATCAACTAAATCCACTAAAGCCGGTGCCTCCGAAGAGGAACAAGGGCCATGGACCTGCAAAAAGATTGTATCCGAGGGAGATGTCCCACACGCCACATTTGGCTTAGTTATTTTTTTATTATTGGTCTCCAACGGCGGAAATGCCCCAGTGAATCAATCTCACGAAACATAGCTTGGTATTTCAGAAACTTTGCCGTCAAGGACGAGTTCTCCCTTCAGCTCAGAGAACCCCACTTTAATTTGGGATAATGTCCTATAAAATGTGTCGGCACTAACTCTACAATCATGATAGGACCAGTGTAGCTCCTTTGCAGAGTCACTGCATCTACCGGTTTACCTTTTAAGCCAGCGCAAGAGGGATGAGCAAACTAAACGCCGACCCAACTGCTAATCCACAATTAATTGGTTGATTCACAAAAGTCAAGGCGCTACATATTCGAAGATGGATAGATCATCTTAAAGAAAGAATGAGTGGAGTAACAATTTACGTGGCATGTGGGTGGGCCACGGTTTATATATAATAGGCGAATTTTTACGGCGATCACGAAGAAATAGAACTGAATAGACTCCCGCGAAAAGAGCCTCGAATCGCAACTCAATCCAGGGAAGAAATGGAAGCAGTTCTTCCACAACACCCTAAAGTTACACGGATACTTAACAGATATTAAAAAATGCGAGCTTTTATTAGATGCCGATAGAAAGTCTGTCCATTACAACTGTAACTTAATAATAATGTGTAAAATAAAATAGATAAAATTTTTTATTTTCAAAGAAACCTTTGTTTGAATTGACTAAAAGGCGTAAATTAAATTTTAACCGAGTCACTCTTTTGTGACCATATGTAAAAGCTTGGGAGCGTAGTGTTTTGATATGTAAGAAGTCTGTTGGTTCTAAACGTCTCATGCGTTTATGTACACGAATAAAATAACTTTTTCTTTCCGAGTTTAAGTTCAATCAAAGGCATTGTTAAGAACAATTCAACTTACATGCCACCATATATTTAGTTTAGAAATAACACTGTTAGCTTGTCGGACGAAAGAACAAAAGCGGACAACCTGCTCCTTCCTGGCGTTTGTTACATTTGCGTATGCCTTGTCATATTTTATTCCTCAATCCCTATAGTTTGAGAGCTAAATATATTAAGTCACCACGCCATTACGTTTGCTGTATATAATTTAAAGTTAGACCACTCAGCTTATCACATTCTTCTTTTAACATAATGTCTGGTTTACTTTGTGTGTAATAAGTAAAAAACGTTAAGAAATTGAAAAAATGAAAGTTTGATCACTTAAACTTTTTTGTGAGCGTGGCAAAAGTTTTTTCAATTTTATACATAAATAACGGAATAGGTGGACACGAGATTTTTTCTTTGTACATACGATAAAATATACATTAACGTACAATATACAATTACAAACTATCAAAAGAGAAAATTAAAGGATCAAAATGCTTAATGGATCTTAAAATGTTCGCTAATTTCAATGCACAAAGGTATAGCGTTTCGCGTCGGATTAGTTTTTCGGCCAATTTCCCTGTAAAGTCTTATTCAAGTCGTTACATAAATATCTGTAAGCGGTGTAGGGCCATGGCAAAGTACGGTGCAAGTGCATTGGATACAAAAAGGATTTCGATATTCGGATACCTCACGAAAAATTTAGTGGTCGGAATTCCCATCTTCAATCCATGCTGAAACTAAATGAAATGTGCCCATTTCCAAACAGATTGTTTATGTGGATGAGTCACATACGACAACAACTGCGATGAAGATCGCAGTCCAAAGTGAATGAAGACGCATAAAGTTGGCAAGCCTTGTATTGACGTCACGTAATTGGAAGAGAACTGTTAATCATGATATGCTCCAACCTTGCTAGATGGCTTCACTTTAGATTATCGTCAATTAGCGTCTTCTCGCATCAGCACAATGGCAGATTACAGATATTTTTAATGGCTCGGCAAAAAATGAGGAGCTTGGGGATGTGTTTACTGTTTAGCTGCTCAGTTCAGCTACCATATGTTTCGATTTCTTCCTAGCTTTCTTAATAGTGTAAAGCTAATTGTGTGTGTGTGAAAATCACTTGGATGGCATTTTGTTGGTAATTCAAGGACCTACTTGGAGCTACTTAAATGCATTAAAGTAGGTTTTTCATTCGGCTCATTGAATAGAAGAAACATTAGTCCAGCACTACAATCCTTAATAAAGTCGACGGCCGACTGGGTAAGAGTTTGCTGGAAGATGTGCAACGCGGTACAGACGCAACACTTGATTATGGCCTCCGCATTGTGGTATGCTCTTTTTATTCCATTCATATCTCACGTTGAAAAGAGAAGAACGATGAATACCGAATATTATATGGCACCTTTGGTTCCGTAATAATAAAACGAAACGTAAAGGAAGCAACGCAACATATTCAGAAGTGTAAGTCTTAGAATAAATGTATTTCTAATCTTTTTTTGGAATGCTAACGGTATTTATTTATAGTTAAAATATCAGCTAAAAAACAGTACTGTACAGGGAATCAGGTTGTATACCTATAATAAAATGAATTTCATTTATCTTAATATGCTGACAAAATAGTATAGATCATTAATTTTCCATAACGACTTAATAATAAAGTTCTTCTAACATCAATGGCATAGATAATAAAGAGTAGAAATTAGCTCTAGCACATACTACATAGTTCATTCACAGTGCTTTCATAACGATTAACTTTAACTCTTCGATGATCGATTATCGAAAATTATAATGCAATGGCTGATATCGTGAGTTCCCCAGATTCGCTATATGACGAATTCACCTGTTTACAGAAGCAGTCTTAATCGTGTAAGTTAAGCAACAACGAGTTCACATTATCACTGGAATCGTACATTGAAAACCAATAATAAACATAATTAACTGGCTTACGTAATATTTGCAGAGTAAAAAAGAGTTTATAATTAGTCGGACATTGAAACAAACAAAAAGGAACGAAGTTCTTTGAGATTATTGACGGCATGTTAAAATCAAGCGCATTGAGTAAGAATGACGATGAAATAACTCATTGAAGAAGACTACGTAGTCGTTCAAGACTAGGGAAATTCATCAGAAGTAACCGATGTTCGCGCGGAGGTAAGAACTTGTTGGTGTCTCAACCTAAATCACGCGAGACAAACAGAAGATTTTTTTAAATAGCTTTAATCGTATCGACTTAATAATGGTAATTGGGAGACTAATCAGCAGTGGCATGTTCAACTAATGGTCTGAGATATTGATATATAGATTTATAGAATTCCTTTGTGACATCATCGGATCATCGAAATATTCCAGCCACCTTTCAAGAAAATCGAGTAACGACCACACCCTACACGTCGCTGATTTCACATGGAGATCAAACGTCAATTTGCCATCAAAAACTACACTCAGATCATTAAACGACAACACCGACTCCAATGTCTCACCATTTAACTTATAGTTGAAAGTTATGAAGAACCCTCTAATGAAAGACAGAGGTTTGTCCTTTTCTATATTCAATAGAATTCCGTTTTTCTTACACCATTGTCAGGCGATGGAAACCTTTAAAATTGCGTGAGGAGTAAAAACATAATCTCCATACGTTAATACACCCGCAAGTTGAATTATATTAAGCAGATCATTTATAGATATAACAAAAGAAAAGCTGATTCCCCTGCGCAACCCATACAACATAAACGGCATATAAGTGGAACAATTTTATAAAGCCAAGCGTAAAACCAATTTTTATTAATTTAAAAATTAGTAGATACTGACTAAATTTATCAAATGCCGTGCTGAGATGCGTGTAAATATATCTATCTGGACATCACTTTTGAATGTATCAAAGATATAACAAACGAGTTCCAAAAGATTAGTAATAGTGGATTTGCCTTCCCAAAACCACTACTGATTTTATAAGATTCATTAATCTGTCTGTTATAAGTTTTTGGTATAAAGAAGAGTTTCGCAACGCTTCTATACTTTTCAATTGCCTACTATCGGAATTATATAACAGTGAAATATAACTACATTTTTAGATATCAAGAGAAAGTCACTCGTTAGAAACAAATAAAACATTTTCGTAATGGGTTTAACTAAGACACATGGGCTTAACACAGTTGACACGAATATACGAAGGAATGCCGTATGGACGCGAGAGGCAGAAAAATTTTAGTCCACGAAGACCGCTAAACACTTCAGAATGCGAGCTTTTTATATTAGAAAATATTAGAAATATTAGAAAATATGTCATAATTCTCAATATGATAGGGACCGCTAACCACGTCCGTGTTAACGTGGTCAGAATAATATTGGTCAAAATGCTTTGCAAACAAGTTAGAAATACTCTGCGGATCAGATGCTTCAGCACTGGCAAAATCTATATGTGATGGTAACCCATCAACTTTTCCTTTAAAACTCAGAACACTTTAAAAGCTTTTAGGACTCCTTTTAAAGTTCAATCTTACCTTCAGCAAATAGTTTGAGTAACAACTAAGATTAACAATTAAGTATCTCTATTTAGCGACCATGGAAGAAGAAAAAACAATAGGGCAACCGCTTTTTCTGAACTTTTTAAAGAGTTCTTCTTACAGTTTTCATTTCAAGTCTCTTTGTCCACCAAGTACGTTTATACATAGACGCATTGTCAATCGGCTTTAACGGCAACCAACACAGAAGTATAAACTTCAACGTAAAATAAAAGCAAATCAAAAGGCCATCAAGGTCATTACTGCAAGAGTCGCAGTTTACTACGCTTAACTGCATATACAATATGGCGGAATTTGTTTGAAACAACTATATTCTTGTTCTGTGATATCGGGTTCATTCTGTTTACGCGACTCGACGTGCGAAGAAATATAAATTGTCGGATAGAAACCATCTTCCCGCTAAACCACAGGACTAACACGAGTTATTGATAGATCTATTGTGCCAAAAAATACTAAATCCCATATTATTGATTGAGTATTATTACTTGAATGGCAATTAAGACCCCATACAAATCCTATCGGACCTATCACACATAAATATCTGGTATTCTGGACAGAAAACTTTCAAAGAATTTGACTCCGATTTTAATTTTTGTTTCTGTGAGCGCAATCACTTGAACTTCGCAGCCCACAGTATTAAAATACAAATTTCGACGGTTTATCTTAAGACCCTTCATGTTTTGATAAAATAATCCAAAACTAAAATATTGGGCACCTAGTTTTTGACGCTGAGTTTACACGTGGTTTATTTCCATTCCATTCTATTCCTATAGGAATAGGCGCTTTAAAGAAAATACCGTCCGGCCACAATTACTTCTTTGCCAACAGCTCAAATAGTTCAGGTGGACACCGGTGAAATGCCCTTTGCTACCGCAATGTTAAATTTTAATACGCTTATGCCTGAAACCTCAATTTTGGATATAATTGAGTTGATGTACTCGTGGCTTATCGGGAAACAAAATGCGATCTAAGAGAAGGACTTACCATGAGCTCATTCCCATCAGTTCATGGCCGCAACAATTATATTTGCCAGCTACAGTAAATTCGACGCACCCCTTGCCACTACATAACGTCGGGTTGCTGCAGGTAAAGCTGTCGGCGTCCCCATAGGTAGTTGATAAGCGGTTGCTTTGGAATCAGTAGCGTAGCAAAAATCGAAGCCGTCATAACAGATGCACCTTCTCCTTGAGTTTGAACTACGGCATTCACGCAGTCATGTAAATTAACATTTACCCCTTCAGTCGTACGACTTAAGAAAACGCTTGGTGGCTTTACGATTTTATTCACACACATATTGCAACTTGCCGATTACAGTCATCTGTGATACACTGCGATAAATCTCTACAAATATGGGCCACTTGTATAGTCTCAATTGTAGAAAGTTCAGCCTCTTGAACATCACTCATAATGGTGTTCGGAAGAATAACTGTTAAGCCATGAGTAGACGTATTATTGACGATGCCGAGGACGTATGAGAAGCGATGTAGATGAAATTTCGTCATAATTGTTCCATTCGTATATCAGATAAATTCAGGGGCAGACCTGATTGTCTCCGCGAAAAGTGTACATATTTACATCAAGTAAATATTGCATGATCGCTGCTAAACTTAACAGTTAAACTAATCAAATCTTTACGCATTTCAATGAACTCCGGCTGCGTGTGCTCCTGCAAAAGCCTATGTCCTTTCGACGGTATATTGTGGACGACCACCGTAAATCTTTTGATCAGCAAACACGGTAAAAATTGCCCAGGTGATGAGTTTTGACAACCAACCTTCGCATTGCCCTCTACTTTCCACTTTCAACATAGTTATTGTTGTAATGAGAAACATTGGAAATACGATGAATTCACCTCCAAACATACGAAGTTTTGTTGTCGTTGTTGTGTGGATTGACTTATTGAGAGAAGGAAGCAAGATTTTCTCCTGATCTTATCACGTTTGTAACATTTACGGTGTTGCTATCTTGATAATTTTAAATATTTTTAAATAATTTATAGTTTGGTGGAATAATGGATTCAATATTTTTTATTACCTATTGTTCATATTGGCAGACGGTGATTATTATTTCCGATGTTGCTGCTACTACTATCATTATGTTAAACCTTGAACAGAAAAACGCGTTTTTTTCATATATGTAGTTCTTTGAAGGTTTCATGCATCAAAACAATCAGCTGACCGAATTACTAACAGTTTTCACAATGTCGCACTTCTTTATTAAGAGATTCCTAATAGTCAGATCTACAGAAGGTGGGCTTTCCCCTCAGTTAACACAGCCTATAGTTCGCTGTAGCTGATACTCGATTCGACTTTTTCTGCACTTCTGTTTTACTGAAGAATAATCAATTCAAGTTTTAAAGACTATGAGTATGCGTTGTTGTTGCAAGCATCTCAAATGGAATATTTGAAAAAGTGGCATGATATTTTCAAAATCGACACACTCGTTGCAGTGTCACGAACACACCGATGCAAAATTTTCCCACTTTAAGCAAACATTTTAATTATCTTATGAAAATCATTTCGAGATGAAAACAGAAGCGTGAGGGTGTTGGTTTTATTTTGTAAGGTTTGCACACGAAGTTGATGTATCTCGCAGAAATTATTATACAAAAAGATGAAATATTTCCAGAAATCCAAAATAAACGTTAATAAAGTTTGACATCAGTTGCTACCTCTGTTCACGGTGTATCATTCAGGGCGATTTTGTTACTTTTTTGCTTTTTAGTTGGGAAAAGGGAAATTACTAATGGCGAGCTTAAATTTTACGGCTTTGAGTGAACTTATCCCCAAGTCGCAAGGCAGTAACTCCAATAGATTCCATTTATTGGCGGACAAATCACTCCAATGAACCAAAATAAAAATTTCGGACTTTCCAGTACTGCCATTACTTCGATTGATAAAGAATGTATGGGGATTTCTCCAACTGATGCTTATAAAACAATATCACAAACTAGCAACTAGCCTTTGCTTCAAAAAAATTCAAGGAATTCATGACATCATATATTGATTCTATTTCGATTCTTTGCGATGGTAGTCTACTTGTTCTCTCTCCGAATCCATGCGCGATAGAAAACGTCCTGAAATCCAATTCACTTGCTAATTTATATCCGATTTCGGCTAAATTACACAAAAAGCTGAAGAAGAAATAGATCGCCAAATGAACAATCAAGGTGTAACTGAAGTTTATAAATTCACTAAAGTAAGCGATGACGAAAAAACTCGCTCTCCTGCACGAAGGATAATTATGACTTTTAATGCAAAAACTGCCAACGCCTGGGTCATATTGCAAAAGGATTCAATAATGTACCATCTTGTGCTAACGGTGGTCTTTCTACACATGCTGAAGGCTGAACCGGTGATTTCTTCATATATTACAACGATCAGCCCTTGGCATTAGGTAAACATTGCCCACATTATGTATAAACGCGTGAAATTCGCAAAATGAAGACGGAAAATTAGTTTGATATGGATGAAGCACGACGAAAGTACCGGGAAATAAATGCAACTCCTAGTACAGACTAACAAAAGTAATACCTACACTGCCATCGCCTTGCAAATCCAGCTTAATAAGCCATCAACTTCAAGTCCTGCTTATGAAAAACCTGATCTATCACCCGTCAAATATAATATTAAAAAAATCAAAGCAACAATAAATATTGAAAAAATCAAAACCACAACAAGCATCTTAAAGACTAATAAACTAAATTCCCCAGCTCTCACCTCCATGCAACCAACTACAAGCTAACCTGTACTGAATCCAATCCTCCACCCATCAATCAACTTTCAATTTTAAGTTCTTATTCACTTGTTGTATTTGAAATGTATGTAACCCTTTGGGTATCATTTGCGATTCTTCTTCTGGAAAGAATAAATTATGTGCGCAAAGACGCTGACATGTCAACATAACCCACCTATTACTACGTTTTCATGTCACTACAACTAAATAAAGTTTCTAAAATTCTGCAATAGAATGTTAAAAAACTTATTAGCAACTTGGATGAGCTCCATATTCTTATAAGTGATTTTAACCCAATCTTTATACCCCTCCAAGAGACCCGCTGTAGAAGTTCTTTTAATAATCCATCTAATACTCCACCTAAATGATATGTTATTTACTTCATGAGTACTGATCAATATTTATATTTAAAACAAGTAGTTGGCGTTTTTATAAAGTTCAATATCCCTCACAAACGTATTAATTTAAATTCAAACCGTTGAATTCACATCCTTTAGTTACATGAAATCAAGCGGTTTAAAGTTAGAGTTAATAAATGGTACTCGACATAGATCGTCCACAACCTTCTTAATTCAAACAAATTTAGTTTTGGTGAAGATGACAAAAAGACCATTATTGCCAAGAAAATTGGAAAGCCACCATCCGCAATTGATTATTGTTTGTACGTCGCAAAGGAAATTAACATTCCCCTAGAAATTTCCCGCAATTTTGGTCTTAAATCTTTTTGGGTTTTGAAAGAATACCCTTGTGACATTTCGCTCTCTATGTACATATAAGAAATAAGACACTTCAAATTTCATCTTCAGGAACCTCCTAAGTAAAGCTAGGTCGGCGCTAGGTCTTATTGAACGGTGTTCCAAGTGTTCCGGTGTTAATGATCCTTACATTATGAAAAGGCTGTACATGAGCTTAGTCAGACCATTATTTGAGTAAGCCTCTGTTGTGTGGTCTCTTTGCTAAAGATGTTATGTAAATTCAATAGAATCCGTTCAAAAGCAATTCTTGCTGTTTACTCTTAGGAATTTGTCTGCTGCTTATGAAAATAGGTTGCTTCTGCTAGCCTTGACGTCACTTGAGAAACGTAGATTTATTCTTGGTAGTTTCTTTTTAATTATGTTAATAAATGATACTATCGATTCGTCCACATTACGTCTAGCTGTTCAATCCATTCAAAGTTGTTTACAGAAACCTAAATCATATCTATTACTTCACAAGTATCGTCAATACGCGCGTTTTACCTATTTCGTATTTAAACTAACTTGCAATCTTATTATTATTATTATTATTATTATTATTTTAATTTTAGACTAATGATATGAATTCTTAGACTAAAAAAAAGACATTGAACACTAGCAACACAGGCTATCGGCTCTAATTATAAAAAAGAATAATAAAATGTACATTAGATAATGAGCTTAGTAGTATTAATAAAGTAATGTATATTATTATTATTATTATTTTAATTTTAGACTAATGAATTGAATTCTTAGACTAAAAAAAAAGACATTGAGCACTAGCAACACAGACTATCGGCTCTAATTTAAATAAATGGATATTAGATAATAAGCTTAGTAGTATTAATAAAGTAATGTATAGAATTGATATTCTGTTCTGAAGCTGTTTGTAGAATGTTCAAAGGGTTAATCGTTCCAAATGAACTTGCAATCTTAATTCGTTACTAAGCTTTTGCTTTCTTGCTTAGGAGTTGACTCGCAATTTCAATATGTACCGATTGTGGATGTGCCTCTCTGCAAATGTTTACAAGCTTTTGTTTTTTCTTTGGAGATTCTCGTAACAGAGAGATCGTGAAAAAAGATAAAAAGAAGAATTTTAAAATTTTTTTTGATTGAAAAAAAACTTATCAGATTCAAAAAAATCTGGAGTTTCCGTTCAGTCAAGTAAGAAGCGAAAAAAAAAAATTTTTATAATAAGTGGATAGTGCAGAAGATTATTGAGAAAAGATAATTTTTTTTATAAAACAAATAGAAATTATTGAAAAAAACTTATTTTATTTTATAAACGAAATGGTTATGAAGTATCAATATAAGATAATGAAAAGTTGAAGCAGAAAAAAAGTTTTTGATGTTGAGTTAAATAAAAAAAGGGAAAGCAATTTTCTTTTTAATCGATGCGGAATAACGTAGAAAACGATTGGAAAAAGATGACCATTTTTTGTTTTGGAACGGAGATAGTCGAGCGAAAAGCTGGCTGGTAATTGTTCGTCTCAGTACTTTAAGAAATCAGTTTTTATCGCGTATTTTGTGGAACAAGAAAATAATGACGCAGAACAAAAAAAAAAAATTTATTAAAAAGAAAAAATAGACACAAGTGCAACAACTTGGCAAAGTAAACGCCATTGGAACATAGAAAATATCAAAAAAACCTTAACTGCTTTGTGCGTTACTAATATACAGAAATATTAATTACGGATAGGGAGTACAATAACAGAAATAACAAGTAATGTAAATTTTCTTTTTATTGGAAATAATATACAAAGCTGAAAACCAAATTAAAATAAATAAGAAGAAGAAAGTATGGAAAACATTTGAAGTATTGTATTAGATAAACTATTTTAGCCTATGCATTTAAATATATGTAAAAGTGAAAGTAAAATTTACTTAAAATATAATGTTAAATACTCCCAACCTCTCCAATCAAAAATTGTCAACCTAAAAGCCGGCAAGTACATTACAAACAAACATAGTATATCATAAAAATTGTTGTTGAAAAATAAAGAAACGAAAGTTGCTCTTGATAGAACAGAAAAAAAGGCTATTCTCTTTCATTAATCAACTATAAATATTAAAATATAATAAAAAACTTGCGTACATCTATTATAGGAGTGAAACGATTGAATGGTTTTTTTTCTATATACCTGTGCTTCAAAAATTTGCATAAGGTTCACCAGGTTGCTGCAGTAGTATTTGATAGGCGAACTTATAGTAGTGCGAGTTCCAAACCAAATAGAAATCAATAAAAAAAAAGAAAAGGTAATACTACGAATAAACTGGTAATGGCTTCGGACTAAAGATATCGCTGTGAATAACAGTAAAGGTATGCATTCGTCATCAAAAATTAAGTTGAGATAATCTAATTAAACCTGATGCGCTGCAACCAGCTGGAAGTATATCAGCCTACAATCCGTTCAGTGACGCTATTATTCCATCAAAATCAACCCTCGTTCCACAAAAACAACCTTTCCGGGCCATCTAGAAATCAGCGAAGGCAACGATAAGAGATCTGTGGACACCTATAGTCAATTCCAATTTAGAAGCAACACAGTATCACAACAGTATGCCTATACCCACATGAGCACATTACTTCTTGACATGACTTTAGTATTTCATAGCCGTGGCGCAATTACCTAATAGGGTCTCCATTGAAATACTAATTGGCTTAATATTTTAATCAAAAGTCGTGGCGATACATGTTCGATTTCTGAAACGTGTTCAAAATACTCTGAGAAACTGCATTATCCAAATTACGCCTGTATAGTACAGGAAAGAACAAATCATTTAGATGGAAGTATTGCAATATTAATCCGCAATTGCTTAACATTTTATAAAATTTCGTTAAATAAAGTCATTATAAACAAAAATATTGGTTTAGATATTAGAGATGCTAAAGGAAATCTCCGACGGGTAAAGGTCCATTTTTCTCTTTTTCTAGGGGATCTAGTCGAGCTCATGCTTGAACTGAAAAGCGGCTCACGGAAATTTTGAATCAAATATAATAGCTGGACAATTTAAATGTTCAAGATCGGAATACCGTATTTAGGAAAATTCCTAGGCTACTACTTTAAATTAATTCTTTACGGTAATTGGTTTGCACACTAAGGATGCTATTCCATGTTTGAACCTTTTTATTCGGGTTCAATCTTAACTACAATATTAATGCTTATTTCCAATTTAACTGAGACCCAACGCGATCGTTCCCAAATCAAAGTTTTGTAACGAACTACAGTAAACCTAATTGGAGAAACTAATGACGTTTCCTTAAAAACTATCAGAACGTGCAACAAAGTTGTGTGTGTGTGTGTGTGTGTGTGTGTGTGTATGTGAAGACAACTGTATAAATGCATCTACAAGGGAATTAGCACTTGCTATACAAGGTTTACTACTGAGTGATGATGCAGCAGCATGTTGAATGTGTGAAATAGATCCAAAAATTTTGTCAGGAGAACTGGCTTTAAAAAATATTCCCACTGAAGGCATCTGATTTATGACTCATATAATCAACTCATGTATTAAGTTTCAACATATATTAAATATAGGAAAACTGATCAAGGTTATTCTTACACCGAGACAATATCCCTAATAAACCTAATACGTTTGCCATTATCCGTTTCTAAAGCTTTTGCAAGTTTGTGTCGGCTTAGCAGTGCACTTCTAGTTCAGATCCACAACGACCTCGTACGAAGTTTTTTCTTTTTTCCTTTAAGTAATTCACGTACTCTGTAAAAGTTAACCTCAAATGCTTCTTATATCAGTGTGGTTGGATTTCATACGTAAATAAGTTAGTAAAGTCAACCATATTATCACAAGATGATATCAAAATATTATTGCCTTGAGGTCTTTAAATAGGATCCATGAAAGAGTTATTATACACAATGTGTAATATCGGCAAACGAATAAACTGGTTGTAGAAGCCGGCAAAATATTTCACATCAATTAATATGCGTCCGTTGTTGACTTGTTAAAGACAAATCTGTTGGCATATTAATTTGATTAAGTTAAACGCAGACAAGACGCAACCCGTGTTTTTTCTCGAAAAATTAACTCTTCTCTTGCCTTCTTGCCTTTGTATGGCTTGATACTTCCAGGTCATAAAAGTCGTCCTTCTGATCACGTTAAATACTTGAAAGTTATGCTAGACGAAAAGTCTTTCGAGATGATAATTAGCATATCAAAAGTAAATACAAAATTTCCATAACTACAATTATTATAGAAAAGGATTTCTAAATTGAGTCCTGCAAATAATACTCATTTAAGTAAAGTCCTTTTTCGAAGCACAAATATATTTATTTTTATATCCGTTTCATTCATTTTGACAAGGCGTTTACATCATGTTTGCTTCAAAAATTTATAAAGTATACATATTGTTGTTCAGCATTAAATTCCGAATAGTTTTAAACATTTGCCGTCTCTACTTCCGTGCAATGTGGCTGGTGCGCATTCTTTTCGCCGTAAATATGACAGTATCAGCCCAAAACATTGGAAGGATTTGCAAGCAGAGAATGGGAAAAATCGGACAAAGAACACCTCGGCCATCCAAGAAAAATTGAAAACCTTTTACTTTCTGGATTTTTGCTGATCTTATAAGGGAAAAATTTCTACGTTTACCCCACAAAAGTGAAAAAACTTTCCCGCCCGCCCAATACGTTATAGAAATTTAAATGTTTCATGCTATAGTCCTCTTAGAAGTAAATGTAATGGGTCTGAAAATTTCGGTGAAAGTTGAATGTAATGTTCCCACTTATTCAGTCTAAAGTTTTTTTAAAACATGCTTATCATGTGTAATGCGGCTGTCTATTTCAGCTGCATTTCATATGTTGGCAGTCTAGGGGAATGTCGGTCACATTCAGTCTTTTCTCTCACTGTCCATTTGTTTTATTTCTGATGATCTTCCTACGTGCTTTGATGCTGCGTCGATGACTTTGAACTTTCCCTCTCCCATTATATATTTCACTTCTTATTTTGTGTACACAACGATGATGGAAAGGTGTTGAACTGAAAGAAATGAAAGAAATTTTCATTCGTCTATTCTCCTCATTTTATCATACCGATAATAACATCGTAGGAAATATATCTAGTCAAGAAGAGTTTGGTGTTGTTTTCGACTCAAGACGCAGGTTTGATATCTGTACTGAGATTCAATGAAAAAACCCCTTATTGGTTTCAGAAGAATGTGTTCAAATTAATTTAATTGTATTTTATCGACTCAGCTGATTTTTTTAACTTAACCTAAAAGAATGAAGGGAAAGAGTTTCAGATAGCCTGCATTACGGAAATATTTATACATAGACACAGAAAAAAATTTAGTTATTCTCAAGATAGTTTTGAAGAGGTATGTAAAACAAGTACGAAAACTGTATAGAAACTCCGACAAATTCGGCTTTTATTTCTGAAATACTTCGACTTAATACGTGAAAAAGTCGACTGCTCTACGCAATCTAAGTTAAGTATGAGTTAATGAGTCCAACTTAGTTTATGGTGCGACACAGAAAAATAGAAGTAAATTATTAAACAAAGTCCAAAATTGTGCCTGGGAAAATTTCGTCTAGTCTTTGTTTTAAAAAATCATCTAATCTAGCACAGACAATCTGAATATAGCTCACAATCACATAAGCTGGGGTGTACTTATCTTCACAAACAAAAAAATATAAAAAAAGCAGTGTAATTTTACCTGACCCGCGTTATCGAGTCTTTCAGCGGTCGTTAGTTGCGTGTCTCCTTCTTTCTGTACGAGACTATGGCCATCATTATCGTGCTTGTCATCGTTATTGCCGTAGTCATAATCATCATTGTTATTGCTTTGTGACTGTAACGTATTCTTTTCTCCTTCTTTTTCCCCCTTTTTTGTGTATTGCATTCACACAGCAATGTACGCCAGTACTCGGCACACAAAAAGAGATCACGTGTTAAAATTTATTGATTGTCTGAAAAGAAATAGACAGAAACCAACGGGCAAATTTTATAGGCGATGTCCTGCTGTTTTGTGTGAGAGACCGTACGTGTGGTCGTAACATTCAAATTGTAGCTTAAGCTCGTTTCTGGGCAACACCGAATTATGCTGCATTAAGCTAAGCTGCTATGTAGCAAATTTTTGCTTTCTATATCATACGCTAATAGACTTTGATTTCATTTTAAACCAGAAAGCACAAAAAACTCTTCTTGCTATTCAATTTTCTTGAGTTATCACTCGTACCAATTACAAAATACGTGAGTATGGACATCATGCTATCATTATTTTCTCCCTTTACCTCCTGGATTTGATTCAATATTTATATATAATATAAATATATGTACATTATATGTACATGTATCGGCTAAGCTAGGTTGACTTTGCTCCACGTGTTGACGTTTAATAAAATTACGAAAAAACACTTGGTTTTATTTTATCCAGTTATGGCTGCTATTGTTAACTTTACATAATGCGTTCTTTTAATACATTGGTTAATTAATATTCGCGTGCCTGTTCGTCATTATTGACACATTAACATTTGTTGCCGTTTTTTGTTTTGTTTTGATAATGACGTTTGCATGGCTTCGGCTTTATGGTATCCGTGCCCGTGCCTGTATGTGTGATACGGGTCGATGTTACATTTTTTGTGCATATCATACATCCAACGTGAAACGAAATTGTTTATGAAATCTCCTGTAAAAATTATGATTTGCGTTTAATGTAAAATGCTACAACTATGTAGATCTCTCCGCTCGAGGTATATCACTTACATTAGCTTAAGAAAGCGTTCCTTCAAAAAATCGAGGAGGTATGTAAACAAATCGTAATCAAGTATATGGTAAATCAAGCATGAAATGGATAAGAAACTTATGGTCGTTTTGAAGTGAATATTTGATACTCTTTGATTAAGATTATATTTACAGAATTTTTATTTGTGCAAAGTTTCAGACCAATATGTCTAATAGATTAAGATTTACATTTTCTTGGCTTCTACATAGGTTATCTAAGTTTTTAAAAAGTAAAATAAAAATTAATAAGTTATTTTAGTAAATAAAATGCCGAAAATAAATTTCTTCCTCAAACCGCTTTTATGTGGCCATGCAACAATGCAGGGTTTTTGGAGAGAAATGAAATTTTTTCACATTAAAACGCGAAATGCTCCAAACTTTTATCTTCTATATCTATTCCACCAAAGCAAAAGCGTATAGAAAAAAAAAATCTTAACACAATTCTTAATATTTCTCCATAAAAATTGTTGACAAATAGTACTTAAAGTGGCTAACAGGTTTGGAAAATTGATTTGAATATGAAAAAAAATTTCAAAAATAAAAGAGAGACTATAAAAAGGACGATACTGCATTCAATAACTAATGCTGCTCTATTACCAGTCTTTATTATTGAAAACATATTAACTGGCATCCCCACTGGCAAATTGAAACGTTCTAAACAGGACAAAAAGTGCTTAAAATTTATTTGAATATGTTTCTCATAACATTTTAAAAATCTCTGTTGTCTTGTGTTGTCTTGTCAGTCAATTACAATCGCTACATTTGCGCTTCACAATATATATCCTTCACGAATATTAACAAAACCAAAATTTATTGCATATGAACCATATATATACATAAACAAATAAGTGAAAATCAGAAAAAAAATAATAATAAATAACCAAGAAATAAAAGACATACAGCGAACATAATACTTCTCTTAACAGGTAACAACATCAACAATTACGCCATGTATTGATATCGGACATGATAAGCCACTAACATGAAGACCAATAATCATGACAACGATGACGCCTAACACAAGATTATGATTAATCGTATTTTAATCAATTTTAACAAATCGGTCACATGTTAATCGTTTTCTTTTCATTTTCTACTTCTCCGTTTCCATATTTTCTTTTTCTCTCCTCGTTTATTTAAGAGCAGTGGTACCTTATGTTTTCCTTCATGCCTTTGTAGATTGTGATTTGAAATGGTTATTGCATGCATTTGTTCTGCGCTAAACAAACGGGCCACAGTAGGACGCACGGAAATGATAATATTGTGAACTATGGTGAAAATGGTCAATTTAATGCTTTGTCGTCCTGATATTGATTGTAACGTCTTCTATGGTGTTTCGGATTACACTACAATCAAATTTTATTTTTGAGCGAAAAATTGCCGTACACCTACGCGCTTGCACAAACACGCTATTTAGCATCGTTAAGGTGAATGGCGTAAACACTTAAGCAAACCAAGAACCACGTACTTAGATCGCATTAATTTTCTGTTCTCTGTAAGAGTGCGTGCTGTTTTGCTGCCTGTTGAGCCGATCTTTGCGTACATATATACGAAGACACATACATTCATAAATGCATATATGTTGACATCCATACGTATGTATGCATATCAATATAAAAATATTTTATAAATTATTTGTTTACGTTGACTGCTCCAGTGTTTTCTACGCGCTTAATATAAATGAATGTTTGTCCGAAGTGATTAAATCTGATAATCGAAGTATTTTTATAATACTGCCGGCTCTTATTAACACAGGCATGACACTTATGAGTGCTGCACAGTGTCCTGGATGTCTCGTAATAAAGGTAAGACACTCACAAATTTATAGTCAAAAATAAAGCGAAAACTCATATCTCTAGTAACGTGTTTTTGCATTTTTACAATTACGATGATCAGTAAATATCGTTTGTTCGTAAAAGCTAAAAAAAAATCAAAGCGGAATGGGGGCGAGTAGCCAAATTTGGACGGATCCTTTCCTTTTTTTTTGATTCCAGCCACAGATGACGCCAATATATCTTAATATAAAAAATTTCATTCAAAATCATACCAGATCGATATGCGTGAATTCAATATTTAGTGACTCTTAGTCCGTAGAAGCGTAACACTTAGCCACCTATGTGCAACCCACGTGCTAAATTGCAGCCAACACTCTCCTTCCCCTCTCTTTCCCCTTCCTACCATTACCGTGTTACAGCTGAATGGCCATATTTATTGATGATGTTCTCGATAAAAATTAATGCCAAAAGATAACCTGGACGGGGTTTTTTGTGTGGTTTATTATCATCTCTGTTAATTTTGGTCCATCTTACGATCAATACGTATGTAAAAAAAAAGAAACAGCATATTTGAAACACTTCTATTTTCCTCTCAAACGTCAGCAAAAAAAAAGTTAGGGGATATTCAACTTATTCGAAATTCCTCGATTTCCGATCGGACAAATGTTCATATAGCGACTGATGTACTTATAATTTATATTTGCGGCCATGTGGGTGTGCCCGGGTTGAGCTTGTTATAGGTCTTGGTATTTGTTTACCTTTTTTGTTTTGTCAACTCTGCAATGTATGTAGAAAAACGCCTAATGCAAGACGCATTTCTAAACATAAGTCAGTCATAGTATTGTTAATCTGTAAAATCAACAATTTAAGAAAAATGAGCATTCTTTGAAAACACTGTAGTTTTCTTGGTTTTACATTGAGTAGCGGATTGTATAACACCGACGCACGCATATAGTACAAGCCAAACAAATTTATTTGCACAAGTAAGTCTACATATTAAAGACTACAAAGGTGAGCAATTTCAACCGAAATATCTGCATTTATTTAAATTTTTGTGGCATACTTCACCGTGCTATGCTCAGTAACAAATACTGTGGAATACGAACAAACATACTGATGATGACTCATGTCCCTTAATGTCAAATGAAATATATTTTTAATAAAAGTAAAGCAGTATTTAAAGAAAGCCAACTTCACGCAAATGTTTTCGGTTGTGAACTTTAACTTTAAAACTGTTGTCTTTATTTTTTATAAGTATGTTCGCCTACTGTTTTTAGCAAATTAGTAGACAAACAGATAATAAAGACGAAAGAATACTTGCTATTTAATAAAAAGTAAGCAAATACATAAACAAATTAATAAAATTATTCGTCTCCGATATTATACTTACACATAAGCATTTCACATTCTCAAATTAACCTCGCATAACATTTTTACGGTTTTCTTTCGCACCTTTTTTTGCATAATTTGTTCTTTGTGTTCACATGAGACCAATTTATGTGCCACTCTGCACCGACGCATTCGTGTGCCTGCCTGTCTGCCATGCCATTGCCTGCATGGCTGTTGTATTCTGGCAAAGCTCTTAAGCATCCTCTTCACTTATATCATAAATTTTCTTTATTTGGGTCTCGATCAGCCATAAAATTATCAAAAGTTTCTAGTAAATCTGAAATTTTTATTGTCATCTTTCGACACCATTGCACGTTTCATACATAAATGCTTGTCAGGCTGCGGTATTTTGTTATTTGAAATGTTAGGAACGTCAAGCAGCTACAACATAAAAATTGAGCTTACAACCATATTGTTTCACTTACACAATCAAATCGATCCTACACATCGTATAGTTTTATTTTGTTTAAATTCTTAATTTCTTAAAGACAAAAATGCAAGACAGAAAAGTTGTAATTCCGATTGTTTCATCTATCAATATGCAGAGGTCTTCTAAACCATGTAGTGTATATGGTAGAATCGCAGGTTATTGACAGAATTATGTTGAAATGTTTGCTTTTTTTAAGGATGTCTCAGTTATTTAGTTCTCTTCAGAGCGTTTGGATCGATATGAAATTCATGCAAAACATAAAAATTAAGAGCAAAAGTGTTTTTTAGCTGTAAATTAATTGGCTGCAACGGCGGTTGCAGCGGTAACAGTTCCTGGTTCTGGACAAAACTCAATATATAAGATTTTAATCGCGTTTCCTATTTTGGCCATATGATAGAAAATCAGAAAGAAGTGTAATCACTGGTACAACTACTTCCAATTCCATCGATAATAAGCGATGAGCAGTCCAGGTGCTTAGTGAATAATGCCGGCGATATTATGTCAAGCGAATAGCGATGTTTCGTTTTTATTAGAGAAATAGGGAGTAAAGAACTAATTTTGCATGTGCATGAGTGGCATGAAAGGCGTTTTTGCTTCCGCGGCGTACGGCTGGCGATATTGAGAAGAGGTATAAATAAACCAAAGAAACAAGCGCTCATACGTTCAGAGTTATGTCAGATTTATTTTTAAAGAATATATCACTTATATAGCAAAGTAACTAGGAATGCTATCGTAAGACAATGCCAAATAATAGATGCCCTCCACCGCTTCACTTAATTATTAATACACAAAAAATTATGCATTATTTTTATGTAAATGTTTAATTTTCATAAAAGCGCTGTAAGATATTCAAAAGTCTACGTGATCTTAATTTGGCAAACTCACTTAACTTGCCAAAGATTTTTTTATTTTGTAGTCATAACAAACCACAAATTAGTCTTTGTCGCCATAGGGGGGTTTCCTTATATGAGAGCCCTCATTTATGGTTTAATCTAAAAAATAGATTAATATGATCCAAATTTGCTGTAGTTGATTTACTAAGGACAAATTTTCATCCTAGAATTTTAAAAATTACACTTTTTTGGAATATAAATGCTTATTTTTCATAGGAATCCCTATATAGGTTAGGATACGTGGTCTAAGGCAAGGTTCGGCAAGGTAAATCTGTATGTCAAATTATTATTATGAACGAATTTTCATCTAGAAGTATTGAAAATTAAACCTTTTTATTATTTAAGAATTCAGTTTCCGTTAGAACGTTATATGGCGAGGTGTTCAATAAATTACTGAAGTTGGTTCAAAGTTTTGACACCAATCTCTATCTCAAGTCTTTCCGGGTACTGCAACCGTCCGAACAAACTTAATATACCCTGTATCACAAGTGGCATACATTTATTCACTCGTTTTGGTAATAACACACCAAATATACATTATTTTTTTGCAAAGTAATAATTTTTATGATAGTCCGTATATTGGACAATTCCCAAGACATCACATGGCGTGATGCAAATTTAGTAAACTTATTTTGTTTTTTAAAAATTGCATTATTTTTCAGTTTCTTCCGTGCACTAAGCAGAGCGATGTGGGGTATCTAATGCTCGGCCTTGCCCGATTATAATCTCCTTACATGTTTCGAAAGGTCGTTGTATGAGTAGCTCTATCAAGCGAAGTGGTATAGGGTATTTAAGAGTGGACCGTGTTCTATTATAGCGTTTTCACTTGTTTATCGTATTATAAAATGCAATAAATTAGACCATACTTCTCGTAGAAACGATATTAAGGGACAACGTATTCTGCTCGAAAAGCGGTACAGATTACCATTGAGTCGGCGTATAATAAACGAGGGAAAAATAAATATTTTCTTTCTGTCTTTACAAATAGTCACGAAAAACAACACTGAAGTAACGTATGGCTTTTAATCATGCCCGACGCTAATCCCTTCGCCAGTAAATAAGAAATGTTGCAATTTTCTGTACTTTTTCTTTAATATATACGATGCACACCGTTCGAAAAGAAATGGTCATTAGAGCAATTAGATGGGTGCAAGCATTGCACCATATCTCTTTGTAAAGGAAATTCTGCTTAAGCAGAGGTTAACGTTGCCGACATTCGGTCCATCGATCGAGCTTAATTCTGGAAAAACATAATGTAATAGAAGATTTAGAATAGAAGACGAAAACGAATTGGCCGATAGGCTTAGACACCAATTATTCTTAGACGTGCAAAAGTTTATTATGTATATAAGGAGCAGCTTTACTTTAGAATATATTTTGAAGATATTAATTCAAATTTCTTTTTTAAAGTATACTTTTTCTCTATTAATTAAAAGTCCGTTTGGCATTGTAAAAGTCTTACGATGTGTTTACGAAGGAGTTCCAAATTTGCTTCTTGGTTAACATCACCTCAGTTCTGTGAATTATGGAAAGAACTATTCAATCCCGATCTATTTTTTCCTCCCCATACGAGCAAACACAATTGTTGCAATTTTCTTCATTGCAGAAGTTTTACAAACATTTGAAGTTACAAAGGGCTTACATCTGGATGCATAATTAGATAGACACGTATTAGTGTATGTATATATACTATATATATAATATACGAATGTTTGAAATATGTCTGTAAACCATGCCATGAATGTTAACACATTCATACAATAAAAAAAAAAAAAAAAAAGCAAAAAAACAGCTCCTTTTTTTATTCAAAACTGTTTTATAAAAAATACGAAAGATAGCAAAAGCCTAATCATATAATGAAAGCATATAATTCTGAGATAGCATCGGCAGCTCGTACGTGCGGCCACTTTCCTCTCGAAAATTACAAAATAGAAGTTTCTAATTAAAGTCGTCAACCCTTCCGTTCAGTGTGTACTGAGTTTGCTGATACCCTCCAAATAGTTTAAATATGATTTTTTAGAGAAATTAGTACGTTGCAATCCTTCAGAAGATATAAACGTAGCCCTTGATTAAAGACAGTTCTACTATATTCCGATCTCGGCTACATTTAACATGCCTTTTTAATCTAGAGAGGCGCAAAAGTATCAATGTTTTTCACTTCTCTCTCAAGTTCAATTCTAAGCTATTACGATCAGCGGCAGAGTTTGATACTCTATTTGACATTTTTGGATACTGCGGCGACATATCGGTGAACGTATGTCAATATTATCAACAGTTTAAAACGCCTTTCTGGATGTCACTCATATGCTGACACAATTAACATATTTTCTGTAGCGTATGTAAAAAGATGCTTATCCTCATGTTAGATTCTTATTTAATACGACGGTTTCTCTTACAGGTTACAAATGTTCAGACATGACTATCTTTATTCTTACAACGTTAAATACAACCCAACATAATATATACTTTGAATGTGTTTTCTCTTTTCTTTTTTTTTTTTTTCTTTTTTGTGTGTGCGCGTCTGTATAAATTTACAGTTAGAATTTTTACGTCATTGCAGATAAGTCTTCTAATTAGTATTTTTTAATAATCACGGTTGTACTTGCAGAGCATATTGAGTTCATTATATCACTATACCCTACACCATAGTGTACATTACGTTTGTGCGGATGTATACACCACTTGAGATTCTTTTATTATATTGATTCAGAACCACTTTCTGAATGTAATCTTGTTCGTCCGTCTGCCTGTCTGATTTTTATTCATGTATTCTTATGTTCAAACTACACGCCGCCATTTACAACATCTTTTGATGAAAATTTGGCAGAGTGAGTTGTTTGGAGTTCAGGGCGAACGCTATTGAAACTGGTTATAATTGGATTACCTCTCCGACCAGTCCCCATTTCGAAAACCTGACTTTGCTTGAAAAAATATGGTACTGTTCAGAATTTGGCGACAAAACTCGCCGAGTGGTAGCATTTTGGGAATTCTAAACTTGCATGAAAAATTGGGGAAATTATTTGTATCCCATATAACCGTTCCTGCAAAAGATGTAACTTTATATGGTAAGAGTTCTAATTCTTGGTGAACAGTGATTCATAATATAATAGTTTCACACAAACGTTAACCTTACCGAATTTCGACCGCATAGGTCTGTTTTTTGGATTCCACTCCGTTTCATTGAAAAATGTGCCATTATATGGCAAAATTGTCTAATTTTTGATATTTGATGAAAACAAGTGGTTCATAAGAATAATTTGATACAAAACATAACTTTATCAAATTTGGATCAAATAGGTCTATTTTTTGGACCTCATCGCATACAAGGATTGTCATGCAACATTACATCCTTACATGCCAAAAAGAACAAACTTTTAATATTTTGCGCAGAAAAATGATCCATAGTAAATTAACCCCACAATATATAGGAACACTCATGAAAGGCAAGCCCTCCTTTGGTGACAAAGTTTCATTTCTAACCTTTTATGACGAACGCAATCAGAAAATAAAACAATTTGTGACAAACAAATGAACATTGTTAAATTTTTAACATGTTAGTTGACGCTTTACAAGGGCTTTCATGAAAGCTATCCGTTTGCATATAAATAATTTATAATCTTTGGTGTATTATCGCGAAATGAGTATACGGTAAAGTGGAGTAGGGTATATAATCGGCCTTGCCCGACTATAATGTTCCCACTTTTTTTTGATGATTTCAATATGTCGTTATATTCACCCCTTGCTTTACTTATAAGTCTTTAGTTAGCAGCAATAGACACTGAGACAAGGCATTTGTTAAGATCATTTAAAAGTTCGACGCAAAAGTAAGTCTAACCGCTTAATTAAAAAGTTATATAAAGGTAACTTAAGTTCGCGGGCATTCATGATTAGCCCCTCAATAAGAGAGACTTTTATTTCTTACTTTCCCCTTCAAAAATGATGCATCAAAAATTAATATAAAAATTTGACAATTTTTACATATGCACACACTCTGAGTCGTTTTTTGCAAATGAGATCCAAAAACGTACTCAAAACGATTTACTGAAGAATTTAAATTTAGGATGAGTTTGAAATTTGATCTAGATATCTTCTAAACTTAAAAAAATGTTCTTTGCAATAATAGTCTTGATTGTCTTACCGGAAGGTGCGCAGTGATTAGTTCCCGTTAGGTTCCGAGTTAATTTCTGTGATTCTGTTTAACAAATTAGGAAATAGGAAACATTTTTAATTGGGTTTCACCCACACATCGGATTAAAAACAATTCCACTGGGCATACAGCATTAATAAAATCTAAAACATCACTTAGCAAATAAAATTCCTATCTTCTTTTTTTGTGTGTAGCATGCAATGATTGTGTCCACGTTAGAAAGAATAAAGTTGAAACATTTTAATTTGGTGAAAAGTTGGAATTATTTTGTTGTGCATTACATGTGTGGGAGAAAGGTGACTAAATAAAATAGGCTCTTAAGTAAGATGTAATTAAAAAATGTTCAAATATATAATCAGACATTCGTTTAGTTTATGTTAGTGTACCCCTTATTCACATCAGCATTTAACATTTTTTTTTTTAAATATTCTTTGTTATTTTAGAGAGAATGAATGTATTTTTTTAGATTTTCCACTGAAGGAAGGGGGAAGTAAGTATATTCTTGATCAACATGAAATTCTGAATTGACTAACCCATGTCTATATGTCTGTGTGGTGTGATAGATATCGGCTTAAAATTCGTTAAAAACATTGGAAGACAGGTTGGAAAGTAGGCAAAACTGGTCAAAGCAGAAGCTTACGGTGAAGCGTAAGCTGAACGGAACTTCGTTTTTCTAAACAATATTTTTTGGGTTTTTACTTATTACTCACATACTAAAAAAGATAGGCTGAAATTTTCTACATTTACTTTGCAGAAAACTATACTATTTATGTTTTATACTTATTAATCGTAAGAAAGAATGCTTAAAACTATTTTGTACATTCTTTTGACACATTATTTGGCTTAAAAAGCGACAATTCTAAAATAAATATGGCGGGCCAAAGGCGTGGTGTATTAATTGTATCTTAATAGTACAGCATTCAATATAAGTACCAAATATAGGATTTGAAGAGTAGAAACCGACGATGTAAACATGTTAATTTAAAATAAATTGTGGTGCGCATCACGGCGTAGTGGCTTAATTTTTTCGTTACAATACCATTGATGTGTGTATAACGTATAAGGAAAGCAGAATGAGACAAGCGAGTTGTGTTAATTTTAAATAAATTATGGGGAACGTCACGACTAGATACATTAATTTTTCTTACCAATATCTTTTAGTGGAGTGAAAGGTGAGAGATAAATTTTATCGCGTTCACTTTTTTATGACAATATATAACAGCAGGGGACTCAAAAGATTTTAATGGTGGTAAGGAATGACTTTCTTTATATCTTGCTTACGGAACTGGACAATGCGATTACTATAGAATAGTTTTCCGTGGTGTATTGTGGCTGGGTATGAGTGGAAATGGATTTACTACCAGTGTCTTGGGTTAGTCCAGGAGAGCCATACATATCGACACCGAAGCAAAATATTCCTGGCCACAAAGTATTGTTGTGCATCAACAATTTGTAGTGTATTACGAGCTGCTGAAACCGAATGAAACTATTACTGCAGATGTCTCTCGACGTCAACTAAGCAAATTGAACGATGTATTATTGGATAAAAGACAAGTAATGGGGGCTAACAGACGCAAATTCATCCTCTTGCATGACAACTTGCGGCCACATGTTGCAAGAGTTGTCGAGGATACACAGTTGCAGCTCGAATGGGAAGTTTTGCCACAACCAGCGTACTCATCAGATATAGCGCCTTCTGATTATTACTTGTAGATATTATATGAATACGACGTCTAAATTAGTTCTGAGCTTTCCTGTATCGAAACTTCTACACATAGGAGAAGTTATTGCGATGCCATTTGATTAAGATAGTCCAATGTAGACCACTCCAGGTTCAAGAATCATGCTGTGTGTGGCTTCTGCCTTCAACCCTGTCCAACACATATGCACTCGTAAAACGAAAAAAAGTGAATTTAAACGATTTTATTTAGCTATCAAATGTAGTTCAAGGGCAAATTTCGATGCAATGATTTGCATTGATTTGCATGTTAAATTGAAAAATGACAAGTACGAAAATTATATTCGGCTTTTATATGTTACTATTATACATATTTTCTTAAAGGAATTACAAACAAAACAAATAAAACAAGTGCAAGCCTAACAGTCGGGCTAGGTCGATGTTTAAATATCTTACGCCGCGTCGCCTAATACAATTTTTATTTTTTTCCATATTTTCTTATATCCTGTCTTTATATGAACTTATTTATTATGGAACGGTATATTAAAAGTTACAGCTTTTTGCAAACAAAAGGCTACTTTCCGTACGATTGCTTGTGCCAACAGGGTTCGAAAATTGAGGTATATGTTCAACATTCAGGAGAGATAATTTTTAAATCAAACTATTAATTTTCGTCATAACATAATAAAACTTAAGACGTTTCTGGCGTAAAAAATAAAAATTTTCGGGAAAATTCTTATATAGGGTAGGATACAAAATAGGCTTACGTAGTTCATAAGTAGTGAACAAAAAAGCAACTTATCCAGTGATGTATCTTAGAATCAATTGACCAGTCACTTTCTAGATCACTTTCAACTCCAAACGGGCAGACGAGCACACTTAAATCGATTCAGAATTTTGTTCCGAGTAAGAATATATAAACTTTGTGAGGCCTATAAGGTTGGCTTCTCGGTGTTGCAAACGTTTCGATAAAGCATATATATGACCAAGTGGTAAGTACGAAATCAAAAGAACGTTTTAGGGCATTCGCTTGAATGTTGAGTTGCTACTTGATCCTGAACATAACCATTGCCTAATTACTAGCAATTATGCATTTCATATCATGATCACTTACACGCGGCATCTCAACAGCAATTGATGAGTGTTTTCAAAATAATTGAATTATTTTAAGATGGGTTGATAAGTGATTACTACTCTCTAATACTTAATTTACGGTTGCTTAGTGTAAGATTTTTGATTTTGTTGACTTAATCGTCAGTGATTAAGGTTGACGGTCCTAACCCGTACATTTCGTCTTCAACTGCCTTTCTTTAATTTTTAAAATATTTATGCCATTTATTATCCCCTACGTGTGAAAAAGTTTTATTACCGGAAAGCTTCCCAGTAGCATTTTAAATTTATAAGCATTGCTGAATAAAATACAATCATTTTGAAAAGTCGTCTGCACCAAATTAACAGAAACAAGTGCACAAAAATTTTCCTTATTCTATAAACATTGTAATATTGTGTTCTTCCAAATAAATCCTTTTCGATGTTAAGGCTTTTAGGCTCCATCTTTGTACAACTTCAGCTACTTTCTATATCAGATATTCTAAAATATAGTTGCTCCCTGGTCATTTCATATTTTTTATACTTTAATGGGAACTTTCAATTTCTTTTCAACACCTTTTCAAACTGTGTCAACTGCTGAAAGTATTCGCTATCCAAACCATTACTGGAGCATTTATATATTTAAATAAAACATGCAGAAGGTAATATAACTAATACTATAGAGAGCTGAATAAAACTGTTACGACATTAGTTTTGTAACCAAAAAAACCTTTTCGGACAATTTTACTTTTCCTCCCTTAATTTAAAAAATAGTATTGTTAAATCTTTACGAGTGGTGGATAGTGGATGTATTCCAATGTCCAAAACCGAATAACCACGACATAAAAGAAGCGAATCATTAACATCAACGATGAAGCTTAATGTCGATAGCGGGTACACTTGAGGAAGTCAGCTGGTTATGATGCGTTATGATTTGTTCCACTCAAACTAAACCATCACCAAGGAAAGCTACTTCAGTTAATTAATGCAATCAAAATGAAACAAAGAACTGAAGCGATATTTGAAAAATCATGATGCCAAGCGTGTTCCGTATGGAGACATTAAGTCGACATAGCAAAACTCGTTCAAGATGTATTTACAGATCTAAACCAGAATGTCGTACCATCCACGCTGTTGTCAGTGGTCACTAATTCGCCCGGTTAACACTGATTTCAATGGATGACTTAGTATTTGTTCGAACGATGTTTACACTCTTGTGACAATATTCAAAGATCGGTTTTTTTTATGGATTGCGTGTCCCATCTGCTGTTCTTGCTCCTAATTTATATTGTACATCAAACATGAGAGAAATAACGACCATTGAACACTGCCATAATATTCTAACATATTTTCATAACTGACTTTTTGTAGTTGAGTTTCCCGTATATCGGTTATAAACACTATTAATTTATTTTACTATTTTACATATTATAGTAATTCGATTTTAAAAGAAAAGAAGGAAGAATTTAATCTACCGCAAGTATTGTTGATGTGACGTCGAATCACGGTGTTATAGCCAGTCTATCCTGTGACTCTCTTCGTTAGTGTGGGTTCTTATAGCTGCTGGTCCGTTAAGTCACCACCTGTTGTTAATTCCACACACACACACACACTCATTTACCTACCTCATCTTTGCGAAACCTCCTCTTCACCTATTTCTTAAGTCTAGTATAATTTGTAAACAATAGTGCACGGTTTTTATGTTCAACAGAGTTTTCGTATTAATTTTTCAGTGCGTCTTTTTTTCTTTTTTTATTTTATGAGTTTTTATTAAATTAAAAATAATAATTCATATATAAATAAATAAAAAGGGGGAAAAAAGCATGTTCAAATCTAGCACAAAAGCACACTCGCAGAAATGTTTTGACATCCACAAACTATACTTCGCCCACAATTGCAAATTGAAGGAATGGATTGGTGTGTAATAGTATGACGAAGTCTCGCAAATGATTTTATCTTGATCTTCTGGACGTTGGCTGCACGCAGGGGTGGAATAAAATTAATGGAAACAAAAGACTAGGTAGTACTGTCAATTTTGTTATCAAATATCTTTCTAATATATTTTCTAATATAGTTTTAAATGGGCAATGCTATTCCTTAGTTCATTAATGATGTTCACGCTGAAATTGAAGGGCTTCCGATAGCTTTTATTTATATATTTATTTATTCTAGAAGAAGAAGAAACTTAACTGAAACAAGTTGACAATCGAGTTCAATTGACTCTTAAAGTAAATCTTGAATTAATTAATATAAAAAATGTATTAATATTAAAACTGAATGTACACAACTAGTATAGAACCACACCCACAACCGGTACAGGACCAAACTGCAAATGAACTCCTAAGCGATCGCAAACATGCATAAGCCTGGCAACCGATAATACTTAACAACAATTCATTTTCCAATCGTAACGACTTTTAAGGTTAAAAGCCAGCTTAAGTACAATATAGGTAAATCGCGCGTATTAAGCAATGTTGCTGTAATGGACTTTAAAGAGTTCGATAACGAGAAAAAGTGGTAGACGTCATTTAGGTTCTTGCAAACGACTCTGAGCGGATTGAACAGCTCATAATTAAATTTACACTGACTAAGCTTAACCAAGATAAAGTGCCTGGAGAAGCGGTTAGGGACATTAAAGCTTATTTCACCAAGTAATGAAGGCGAGTCAATAGCACCATTTATTACTTTAATTAGAAAGGAAACGCCAAGAACAAATCTACGTTTCTCAAGAGACGGTAGGGACAGCAGAAGCAACCTATTTTCATACGGAGGAAGAGAGGCAATCGGATCCCAACCCAAATTCCTAAGGGCAAACAGCAAGAATTGCTTTTGAAGAGATTCAATTGAATCTACATAGCACCTATAGGAAGGAAACAACACAACAGAGGTATACTCGAGTGTAGGTTTAAGCAAACACATGTACAGCCTTTTCTTAATGTAAGAGTGAAGCTCTTTGGACCACCTCTTTATAAAACCAAGCGCGGACCTAGCTTTGCTTAAAGAGAGTTCAATGTGCAAGTTAAAACCTACCTTATTGTTGAATAGAACTCCTAAATCTGTGTCCTCCAACTTGCGCGAATCAATGAAATGTTGAGTAATGAATGACTTCCTTCTTGAGAAAGAAAACTTCTTACATTTATTTAGATTTAGTTTCAGAAGATTCAAAGAACACCATGCCAAATTATTCAAGTCACTTTCAAGCTGATGTGATTACAATTCTACAGAAAAGGAAGAAAACAGTTTCACATCATCAGCATACATTAAGATTTAATCACCGAGGGCAAATCATTAATGTATAAATTAAATAAAATGAGTCCTAAGTGCCTGCCTTCAGGTAAGGCAGAAGTCGCGGGGAATCCGTATGAGGTGATGAAGTTAAACGAGGCCCTGAATGACCTATTATGCAGATGGGAGCTTATCCACTTCACTAAATAGAAAGGGAAGCTTGGAGTTTAAAGATAAATAAGTTATGGTTAGCCAAATCAGATGCTTTGCTAAAATCAGTGTATATGACATCAGTGCGAGAGCCACTAGAAAAAGCCTTGAAAACATGACAAGAGAACTCTAACAGATTAGTGACCGTAGATCGTCCTTTTCGAAAGCCAAGATGAAGTGGAGAATTATACCATTTGATGGCAAAGGCCAAATGCTGAATAACAATTGGCTCGAACACTGTAGGCAAGACACTCAATTTGGCAACGCCTTTGTAGTTCCCAACAAGTTGCCTACTTCCACTTTTGTGAATAGGAATAACGAATTGAAACCAAATTAGATATCGGATATGGGTAATTTACTGATAAATCGGAATTAGTAGTCGAAAATTTTTGTCGGAAGTATTTAAGTATTTATACCGGAAGTTTTAGGTATTTATCTCAACTTTAACACATTTTGTTTCTTTCTTTTTTCAATTTCAATTCGATCAAATACGCAAAGCAATTTTGATTTTATTACTTAAAAATTTTAATCTATATATATTTCTGTTTTTTTAGTTTTGTTTCATAGAGATGAATTAGGCCATAATTATCATCCATATCATTTTGTGTTTATTTGTTTCTGCATTGGTTTGTCACTGTTTACATACTGTTTGTTATTTGTATACAAGCAAGCGTCAAAATTTCCACTTGTCTTATACTGTAGTTTTTCGAAATAAATAGGAAAAAACGACAATCGTACATTATGCCAAAAAAAGAGTTTACCTTTCATTGTCGAAGCGAGCGAGGGTTAACGAAAGACACATAATCAGTGCCAATACCAGTTCTCAATCTTGCCGCCCAACAGATATCGTGATATAAAAGATTGCTAACTAATTTTAAATATTGTCTTATTGACTTTTGTATGATCTTACCTTGAATAACTAAGATTGTGTTCTGATTCCTTCTTATGCTGTGAAAACTAACTTTTATAGAAAATCTTTCGTTTTTCAAATTTTGAGCTTTCCTAATATCTAGGTAAACCCCAATTGCTCATAATTTTTTAAAAAGTTAAATTAACAAGAAAGCAAAAATTCTTTGGAGTTAACAAACTTAAAAAAGTACTTAGCATTAGCAAACAGGGAGGATTTAATGAACTGAAGGTATCTGCAATAATATTGGTGGTTGAGGGAATTAAACCTATGCCTTGCCGCTGAATAAGCGAAGTAGTCGGAAGCGGAGCCACTTTTCGAAAATTTTTGAAAAGCCTTTTTTGTTTTGTTTAATTAATTTTTCTTCTAGACACATTTCTTAATTCGTGTGATGTCCTTTTCCTTTCCTCGCATGGCGTTTACTTTGCTAGGTTATTTTATTTGTATTCTTACTTTTTAATTAATCCCGTTGTATTACGTTCACTTTTCATTTATTTCGTTAAAGGAAATTCGTCTTGATTGTTATAGTAAAGCCAGCATTTGAGATCCGAGTTTCACGAAATTAATAATAATATGAAATAATTTTTTATGTGATTATTTGTCAGCAAACCAATAAAGCGGTTAACTAAACTTTTAATCTATTTACTTCAAGTATGAAGCAATTATTTTTAATTTACACTACAATTTTTACAATTTTTTCTTCTTTTGATTTTTTGCACTCTTGCTGAAGCGCTCGAGTCTTATTAAGCGACCACCTATCTTTTTCTGCTCCACTACATTGTCAAAGACTGAACCTTTACCCCTAACTGCCGACTATCGTGATCTGTCTCGTCGGTATTCTCCCTTGTCTCGGTAATCAGAAAAAAGAAACATGCCATTGGTTTATGCATTACTATAAATTCGGACCCTGGACTTAGTCCTCTTTTCATAATTCACTCTTTAAATGGCGCTACTATGTGAGCAGAGAATTATGAAAAGAAATCTTTATTCCGTTATTCCGGAATTCCGTTATTATATGTAACATTACTTTTTTTGTAAAGAGCAGAGAAAAAGCTGATCGATAGAAACCCCCTAAACGTTAATACGCGGGCGTTAAAAGTGGGAACCATCAAAACTACATCTATCAAAATTTCAGGTCATGTCAATCATCTTTTAACAAACATTGCCCGGAACACATCGAACGTCATCGTTTTGGAATGTCCGTCGATGTTGTGTTTTTGATAATTTTCCAAAGACTTTCACCAAGGACCTTACTTGAAAGATTTCAAAAAAGCCACATCCTCCCAATCCCAGGTCGAATATCGCGTGCTGCCAAACTGAGACTCGCTGTACATAGCTGTAAATTATGTCCTACATATTTACATATATACATCAACATATATACATATATGTCATCTACATCATTTATACATAATCAATCTAACCGTCAACTTTATTGAACTTCAATAAGGCTAGTGTTCACATTGAACTCAGCACAGTAAATCGCCTATTTTTGATTTCTTTTTTAATGAAAACAATCATTTTTCATTGGCCGTATGTGTCTCAACTTATTTATAAACTTATTTGCTTATGTGTATCAGATGCTTGTAAATTCTAATACTTGCAGAGGCCACAAATTGATTCTAGTTTCTCGATTTTAGGTCTATGGTGAACCACTGCAATTTTTGTGTTACATAACTTATGTTTATGTTTATGTTTATGTTATATATGTGTATGTTATATTACCTTCGAGAAAAGAAAATTATCTTTCAACGTAAAAGAAACGCTTCATAAGTAGTAGTTTAGTAGTTACACGGGATCTTAATGTCTCTTTTAGAATAGTGTGAATCATGCGGTGTGAATTAAATATAAATTTAGTAATTCACGATTTGTTGATCCTTGTGTTTGGTGATTTCAATGCAATAAAAATCTTTGACACCCGAAATTTTTGGAAAAATCTACACGTTGTTGGCAAATGTATAAAGTCATATACTTACACATTTTCGGGTAATGTAAGAGGATTTGAAGCGTCTCGCAGAGCCCTTGTGCAAAATTCTTTTTCCGCTAATCTCGGTATTCCTCTATCGCCAAATAATGTATTATGACGATCATACCGATACTATCGCCTGGCTTTTGTTAAGATACAATTTATTACCGCCAAAAGACTAATCAAGTACCATCGCCGTCAGCTTCTCAACACTTCACCTCAAATTTTTCATTACAATGCATTTGTAATTGAGAGAAACGTAAAAAATGAGACCAAAATTGACGTTTGTTTGTTTTGTATAAACAAACTACATATGTTATGGCAAGTATGCAAAATGATGTGAATAAACAATTATGCTGGACATGTAAGCCACAAATCTATTGAGTAAGTCCGTCTCCATTCAACATATCAAAAAAAAAAAAAAAAAAATTATGTAGAAATTGACAATTGAAAAAAGTAATAATATTAAATCCAATGTTACTACAAAAAAGTTTATTACTACAAAAAATGTGAATTATTTTATATCCTTTTTTACAGATTTTCCATAAACATGAGCTTTAACGGTTGTTACATATATTAATAATGGTTAATTCATATCAATGAATCCATCTTCAAAAAATTGGTTAATTGTGCTTTGCTTCTCAGAGATGACGTATGTTTTTAAGTGGGGAAAGAGAAAATGTTAAAACAAAACTTCTAAATTAATAAGACTTTTAACACAATTCAAGCAACCAGATTGTAATAAGCGCATAAAAGTCCATTAATTGTTATTAGTTCTCAATTAATAAAACCAGTGTGACATTAATAAATACAACATTTCCGCAAAACTAGGGCAAGACTCAATTCAGGTATCGTTAACTTTTTGTAGCAGAGCAATAGCAATAAAAGCGTGAAATAGAGGCAACAAAAGAGAAGGATTTGTTTGGAGGCAAACATATCCACAAAAAAAAAAAAAAAATGCGTACAATACAAATAAAATAAAAAGAAAGTTCCCTGCAATCGGCTGTGAACGGAGACGGGCTGGACATTAAGAATGATACCATCATCATCATCAACAACAGCACTAGCTTAATAACTTAAAAAAATAAATAAATAAAATAAAAATGGAACGAAAGCGATTTGATCGTGGCTAATTGGAGTGCCAACGATAAGATCATTAATACCGTGTATTGTTTAGTTTTTAATTCATTGCATTTGTGTTTACATATACATGTTTACTTACTTATAGTAAGCCGCCCACATTTTTAATTGGTTTTTTGCAAGGTCGACTGCGCATTTTAATGGAAGAGCGGAAGAGCAGATACGATTCAAGGAAGGTGGGAAAATTCGCAGATGTTTGTACAGCTATTCACAACATATGCATGCACTTTAAAATTTAACGTCTACAGCTCCCGCAATTTATTTTGACGACTTTTTGCAACATGGCTTCAAGTTGTAGCGAAGAAGCGAGAAAACAGCAACCGACATATCTTTTTCACTTTCAAATTGAATTGTTTCGAAATTAAAAGATATAAGGAATATATCCGTTAAAGATGCTTTGTCAAAATCAAAATTTTGGCTGTTATTTATATCACACAAAAATGGACTTGCAATTCATCTCAAAACACGGCAGCTTCTATATAAGTAATATATATTGTTATAGCTGGTATGTATGTTAATAAATAAACATGTAATGTAAAAATAAAAAGATGCAAAATGCAAAGTTCAGTGCAATATTTCAAAGTTTTCCTGGTAAATGAAAATATGATAACATAATAAATGTAATAAGAAATAATAATACATAATATATATAATATAATCAATCAATATTGTATCATCTCGGTAAATAAACGCCTCTAAACTTGAAAGAACGTTTCTCTAACGTTCTCCTCTGACAATGTCTGCAATGGTATTTTGATATTGAAAAATGACATTTTCAGCATACAAATCACAACCAAATGTAATTTTTTGTACACGTAAACGTCCTTTAGGAACATCAGGTAAGCTATAGTTACGAACTCATTTAGCTAAACATGAGCTTCATCCAACCAGGTAACCGTGGGTTTATTGTTTCTGTAATAAGTTTTAGCAATTTTTGTACCCTATACAATTACGTTCGTTACATGTATGTATGTCATATTTCACGAATAAGAGCGACTTCCAAACAATATATTGAAATAAAACTTGATCCAAACCTCAATCAGAAATAATGTAGTTAAAGTATAGTTTTTCTTGAATAAAACGTCATTATCCACATGCTTGTCTTATGGGTATAAATCCATATCTTTACATTTCGATGACAAGTTTTTGTGTGCAAAAGAACAGAAGAAGAGTTGCAGGAGATCCAAAGACGAACAAGTCGGGATATTTTCGTAAGTATTTAATATCTACATTTAATATGTGTTTGCTTTGTATATGCGTACAAAGTGTTCTGAGTAGTGCGTGTTTTCTTTCCGTCTGCAATTTTTTGATTGTTTTGGTGTTTTCTCGTATTTAGCTGGTGTCTTTTCAGTGTTTTTGTTGAACTGTGCTTTTGATTCCCCTATATATAACAAGAAAAAAAAAAAAAAAAAAATTTAAAACAATTAACATTTTTTATTAGTAGCTCCCAATCTTTTTCAAGTGACTGGTTATTTTTCCAAATTACTAAATAATAGGCAAAATGGCCTCGTGGCGGCCAAATAAGAACTCAAATAGGTTTCATCTGCTAGCGGACAAATCCCCGCCGAGAAAAAAAATTAAAAATTCGGAGTTTGGCATGGGCGAAGCACAACGCGATTACCGGGGAATAAATCTATCTGGAACCCAAAGAATTAACAAAAGTAATACCTACGCTGCTGTCTCGTAAATCAAGCCTAATAAGCCTTTAACTCCATCTCCTTCCAACGAAAAACCTTTTCTTTCATCAGCCAAAAACTATATTGCGAAATCAGATCCATCACCCTCCAAAGATAATATTGAAAATATCAAAGCAAGTATTGAAAAAGTTAAAACAACAACACGTATCTTAAACTGTAATAAACTAAATTCTCCAGAACCGCCACCTCTCAACTCTTATCAACAAATTGCAATCCAATCTTTCATCCCTTAATCAATGTTCAATTTCAAATTATTCACGTGCGCCCACTCGTTGCACTTCAAATGTACGCAATCACCTAAGTACAGATTATTCTGCTGGTAAGAACAAATTATTCACGCAAAACTTCTATCCTCCTTTTCGACGGAGACGCTGTCATGTCCACTTAACCCACCTATCACTCCGATTCCATGTCACTACGATTAAATAAATTTTTTAAAATTTTTACCAAGGAACATTAAGGGACTTATTAAGAATTTTGATGAACTCCGTGCACTCATAAGTGATTTTAATCCGACCTTTATATTCCTTCAAAAGACCCATTGTAGAAGTTCTTTTAATCCTATTCCACCCATTCATATACTAGATACTTCACGAATACTGATCAAAATTCATATTCCAAACAAGGAGTTACCCATCTTATAAAATCAAATGTACCTCATAAACGCATAAATTTAACCTCATACATACAAACGATACAAAAACTCTTAAGCATAAAACTTACAGTGCTTTCACTCTATATTTCACCTTCGCAACCGTTTTCTCAGAAAGAACTCTATAATTTATTCTCCGCACTCTCCCTCCCATTAATTATACGCGGCGACTTTAATAAGTGGTACAGCGTTTGGGGCTCAACAGGAAACAACAGTTGCGGTACTGTTTTAGAGAAGGCCTTCATTCAAAGCACGCTCTTCATTTAAAATGATGGAAAACCGACGCACTTTTCAACTCATCACACCTTTTCACATATTGATTTAACATACAGCTCTCCGTCATTTCTTTCTTTGTTTTTGTGGCCTATTTCTGATGATCTACTTTTTCGAAAGGAATTCACAGAAATACATCGATGAAAGTTGTCTGGAACAAAATCAACAGACTTAATGGGACTTCAAATTTGAACGAAATTTCTGACATCTGCGCTCCCAATGGGACTTTAATTGACGCGATGAGATTTCTAATTACCTTGAAAAAGTGTGGTGCGAATACTTCGCTCACAGCATTTCTTCCACTGCGTTCATCGAAAATAAAAGGATTGGAAAATTGCATATCTACCCTAGAATTTGAAAGTTTTCTCTTCAAATCGAAGAGTCCAGACCACACCTCATACCAGATCATCATTGCTCTCTCTAATTCAAGTAAAAAGAAATTACTGGACCTATATAATATGGTATTTTTGGATGGAAATATATCCTACACGTGGAAACTGGCAGCAGTTGTTCCAATTCCAAAGTCAAAAAATGACTCCATCACATCGGATTATCGTCCAACCTCTCTTTTATCTTGCCTCTGAAAAGTATTAGAAAACATTATGGTATCTAGATTATCTTCGTTTCTTGAGCCTAAGAAACTGACTACGAAGCAACAATGGTGCATCGACGCTCTGTTACACATTGATTATTTTACAAGCAAAGCAATTTCCGAACGGAACCACATAGCAATTCTCTCAATTGATTTCGAAAAACTATTTGACAGAGTTGGTCTTCATCTCATTTTAAGGGTCTTGAAATCATGGAATATTGGACCCAAATTCTTCAACTACATCAAATCATTCATGTGGCATCGGCGGTTCAAAGTTAGGATTAACAATCATCCCTCTGATTCCTTTCCGCTAAAGAATCGCATTCCGCCGTGGACGGCGAACATTGTCTCTACGCGAACGAAAAAAAAAGATAGCACGAAGGCAATCAACATCTTCGAATCTATTGGACAAGAGGTCTCCACATGAGAAAACTCGTCAAGGGCTAAAATTTCTATACAAAAATCAAAAAAAATGCACATTTGTCGAAAGCAGATATGCGATTCAGGAAATCTACTGATGCGTATTAATGACTTACCGATACTAAACGTGCAGACGACCCATCGTTCACACGTCTTCAGTTAAAAAATTTTATTTTAACAAGGGTAAATTTCATACAGTACGTCGCTTGGAAAAGCCATGCGTACATTAACACTACTGCTTATCTTACCAAAATGCTTGTTTTATGCAAGATTGACTATGCTTTGATAGCTGCAATAGCAATAGCTGCAAATCTAATACCGACATCCTCAAACCGGTCTACCACCAAGTCCTCGGAGCAAGTTGTTATGCTTTTCAGACGACGCCCATAAATAATATTATAATTGGAACTGGTCTCCCACCTTTAGAAAATAGAATTTATGACTTTATGAGTTAAAAGCTAAATTAGTTCCCAAGCTTCTTAAATCAAACAAATCTGTTCTCGGTGAAGATGTGAGAAAGATTATTATTGCCCAGAAAATTCGAAAATCACCATCTGCAATTGACTTTGGTTTGCACGTCGCAAAGGAGTTGAACATTCCCTTAACAATTTTCTGCTATTTTTGTCTTAAACCCCCATGGATTTTGAAAGCCCACTCTTTTAACTTTTCGCTGTCTAAGCACTAGAAAGAAGGCACGTCTTCAGGAATCTAATAGCTGAAAAAACCAAAACACTGGAGGCTAACGGTTGGAACCTTTTATACACAGATGGTTCAAAATCTTCTGGTCTGCCACCTACTTTGTATATTAAAATTAGTTTGGGGAAAAAGACATCCATTATTTTTTCGGTAGATGGCTGCACTGATAGATTTCTCGTAAAGTATCGATCAAACAATTTCATATTTATGCTCGTTGGAAAGGTGACATTTCGCAGTAAAAAAAATTCTTTTGCTGTTTTTTGTTTGGTGCATTCAGTTGTGAGTTACAGCGTGTTAAAAATGGAAGTGAACAAAGAGAAAATTCGGTACATTTTACAGTTTTTCTTTGACAAAGGCGAAAATGCAAGCCAGGCGGCTAAAATTGTGAATGGTGTTTATGGTTCCGATACTGTAACAGCCAATTATGTGCAATTTTGGTTTCGTAGATTCCGTTCAGGAATTTTTGATGTTAAAGATGCACCCCGCACAGGTAGGCCGGTCGTCGAAAATGTCGATAAAATCGGAGAAATGATCGAAGTTGACCGGCATGTTAGCAGTCGTAACATCGCCCAGGAGCTAAAAATCGACCATAAAACAGTTTTAAACCATTTACACAAAGCTGGATTCAAAAAGAAGCTCGATGTTTGGGTGCCACACCAATTAACAGAAAAAAACATGATGGATCGAATTTCCATCTGCGAAACCTTGGGCAAACGGAATGAGATAGACCCATTTCTTAAACGGATGGTGACTGGAGATGAGAAATGGATCACATACGATAACCCTGTGCGAAAACGATCGTGGTCAAAGAGCGGTGAAGCACCTCAAACGGCCAGGAAGGTTTTACTATGCATTTGGTGGGACTGGAAGGGGATTATTTATTATGAGTTGCAAAATTTCTTTAATGATAAAAAATTGGAATCTAGGGAGGATTGTGAAAATCGACTACTAGAGTTTTTTGCAAATAGAGACCAGGACTTCTATAAGAGAGGCATTTTGAAGTTACCTTTAAAATGTCAACAAATCATACAACAAAACGGTGCATATTTCACCCAAATCGGACAATCCGAAGCATGTTAAATAAAGTCCTGAAGTTCATATAAAAATAATGGATTTCTTTTTTCCCAAACTAATATGTTGTCCCTTATTTAAAATTTGTATAAATATTTATTTATTGTCGAGCATACAATGGAGTAGAGAGGATTACATTGATAACATTTAATTGGATCTAACTGACTTCTTCTTCCTCGATAATTAGATCGTAATGAAAAGGAATCGCATATAACTTTGACTATGTTTTTGCATATCTCCGTTGCGTTAAAAAATTTTCGTAAAACATTCGGTAGCTTGCACGTTAGAAAAATTTTAAAAATTGAGCACATATTTGACAAACGCTTTTCGCTCAAAATTTAATTCATTCAGAAAATAGAAATTTTCGATTCGGCGTAATACACAACGACTCAGTTCTGAGTGAAAATATGCATTTACATTTTTTTAAGAGATATAAATTTTTGAAATGGTTAACAATGTTTACAAACAGTCGTCGTCAGCAGTTGATTGTGGCACATAGAAGTGGCGAAGTCTACCTGCATTGGAAGCAATTGCAAAGTGGCTGGCACGTGTTCACGATAAATAAACTGTGCAGATTGTAATAAAAATTAATGGAAAGTGCCGAATTTGCATTGAAATCAAGTGCAAATTTTCTTTTTTGATTCGATATTGTCAATACAAATGTGTTCTTGTTTTCCAAGTCTCTTACATTGGATTTAGCAGTATAATTCGCGGCAACATTCAATTTCAATTTATGACGATAATAAGGTGTTGAAATTTTAATGATTTTATATTTACTTTAGATCTGTTCGAGTAAGCACGTGTCATGTGTAATTCGATTGCGATTATTTTGCCAAAGCCTATCTCGAGAAAAACGACAGCTATGGCAATTGCTTAAATTGCACTTGAATGTGTGCATATGCGATATACTGTGGCATTCAAGTACAATTATTTGCTCTAATAATAAACATTATAAAGTTTTTTGCTTCTCTTGAACAACAAAAACAAATGCGTTTTCTACGTTGTAATGTTTAAATTAGAGTCAAGCAGGAGGCATTTCAATTGCCTTCGTAGACTGCCTATTGATTGCAATGAATATTATAAAAAATCTATTTATTTTAATGTCGATGTTTGCCTCATTTGCCGTAGGTAAGTTAATGGAAAGAATATTTATTTATTATTATATATGAAAACTCGAAAGTTCAATATTGCAGGAATTTATTTCAAGTGACCATAATGTAATTTGATTTATAATTAATCAATTCGCGGGCTAAATAGTGAGAAAGAACGAAAGATTTCCTTCATTGCAAATTTATTTATTTATTTGGTTATCCCTTCTATTTGGAAAATATTTTGCGACCACGTACGTATCCAAACTCTTAAGAGTTTTATGTTCTGATGTTCTGAAAATGATCAGCATAATGTGTACTTTTATTTCTAAAGACCTTCTTCTCTATGTGTTGCATTGGTTCTCTTGGGCTTATATATCTCCCAAAATAAATATAGCAGTATTCCCAATACAATGATGAAAATTTAACCAGTGTTAAAATGAAATTCTGTGGACTATGAGTTCTTTTTAGGTTTGATGATTCATATATAGATTTTCTATATTTTCTATGTTTGTTTTTAAACGCATAGCGCCTTTACTGTAATATTATATGGCAATCGTTGAAAAGACCAAAAATATACGGTTTCATATCCAGGTTTTCTTTCTTTTCATTAATATAGGTCTTTCATTTAAAACAAAACGCAGTAATAATATCTTAAAACTAAACCTCTACGTTCACGATCTGCATTTCACATTTAAAAATCTCTTTTTCTCGTATTCAAGTCTTCTTTATGGGCTTTTTCACCAATATATGAAAATATCCGATTAGTTCTTTGGGGGAATTACGTGTACATTTAAATTCTAATTTTGCGTTTTCTGCGTTATGTTCGCCAATGACAATTCCAAAAACAGACTTCAAAGGACAGTTAGATGGGCTACTTCAAATCGGTCTACAATCCAACGTTGATCAAGGAAACACCCATTTTACAAAGTGGTTTATTCCTATAGACATTGCAAACGCAAAGAGCAATACCGTCGGAAGTGAATATATTAATTGAAGTATAGAAGCTTTGAAGAAGATGCGTCTCTTTTGAGACTATCATGATGCAAATGGCATTGGTGCTTCCCAAGTAAAAACTAAAGATATTCAAATACTTTCGCTGACTGCATGCTGAGTATGCACGAGCAAGATCATGATTATTTAAAAAATATCTAGCGGCGTGACTGGCGTGCATTTGTGGCTCTAAACTTAAACCTTAAATGCAACACAATACAGTTGCGATTCTATGTTTAAAACTTCATATCTCCTTTTGGAGCAACCCTTGTATAGTGTTTTATTTTAATCCTTATATGCGTATTGTTGCCAATTTTAATTTATTTTAAATTTTTTTATTTAAGTTGTTTTGAAAATTTAATTTGAGAATTAAGTGAAGCTGGAATGTAGGCAACCGGAATCAATATGCATTTAAGGGTTACGAAAAACAATGAAGCAACCTCTCTCGGAACAACGAGTGGCAATAGATACATTACTGAACAACGTTCACTGATAGTTAAGACATGAAATTGATGCTAACAAGAACGTGCCATCGGTCACCCAACGTGCATGATTAAATCCACTATCGGAAGCTTATTCGTACCTAAAAGAAGTCTATCTGTTAAGAACAAGCAGTGATTCGACGTAGATCGCTAATATACAGCATTTAGTCATTCGCCTTTCTCCGACTCCTCTCTCTTCATCTCCCTTTCTTTCGCAAAGCTTGCTCAAATTATGAGTTATTCTTCGCTCAAAACACAGCAACTCTGAAATATAATCGCATTTATGTGTTTATATACAGACATTACGGTCGATGCTAAGCATGTGCGCTTTCACTACTAAACACCATTTTTTCAATTCACTGTCCCTTGCACGAACTATGCTTGACTTAGTCATATGCAATAACCCGAACGGCAAGCAAAGGGCCAGAAAAGGGGAGACGCAACCAGTCGAACGACCTGAAAATAAGAGAATACAAAATCAAGGCATATTCTCATGCTTATTCGAAGGAATGCGAGCTTAGGATGTAAATATTGCGCCATAGGGTTATAAGCATTCGTGGGGATAGGGAAAATCTTACAGTAAAATGAGATTGCATATTAGGTTTTCACACCAGACCATAAAGGTGTATATGTAGATACATATTTTAAACCTACTTCTCGATTTGATTGAGGCTTACATCTTTACAAATACTTATGCATGCCAAGTATATGTGAAGAACTTCGTTTTAGAAAGTCATTAGTATTTTGCTTTGCTAACATATGTTTTTGTAAATATTTGCAAACAAATTTATGTCCTTCATTTGGTTGATACAAATGGATTTACATAGATTTAATTTAAGATGTATAATATATATATATTTCCTCACATAATATGAATAACTACAACAGCAAAATGCAAATATTATAACAATTTAGTGTATGTGAACAATGGACACAATTCTTCTATAAACGATATTATCAATCTATTGTTTGTAATTGAATTAAATTGCATTGAATGTATATATGGATAATGTATGTAAAGCCTTATTGCGAGACTATTGATATTATGTATAGTTATATATGATACGAATTTATATTTTACAAATATTCTCAAGTGTAAGACTCTAATGAAAATAAACATTATCGCCTTTATGTTATAATAGGGCCAAGTGAAGTGCTCTTCCTCATTCAAAGTGAAGAAGGTAAATATTATCATCAAGCAGGCCGAAATCTTCGAGAAGATCTAATCAAGGAAAGCTTCATTTTGCCGCCAGAGTACCGTATCAATGTACATATGATTAACACATTATTTAGCAATAATAATACCAACAACAACTATAACCCTGGGGAATGGGCTATATTAAATGTTATACATCAACTTGTAATGCAACAGAAATATCACCAACTAATCAACGACAATACCAGATGGATTGCATTTTGTGCACATAACACACACATAAAGTTAAATAAACTTATGACTGAACTAAGTAAAGAAAATCATAAACAGGTACATATACGCATCTACTGTATGTCACCCGCTAAACTTTTTAACGCTATAACAGAGTTTTTAGTCTCGTTTGAAAGAATTTTAATATAAAAATTTTCCTTTCTCCTCATTCTCCTCTACTTCGGAAATTTATCACTATGCTTTCCGCATTATACTCTCCAAATTGTCTTATTTGATAACCATATCGCTGGTATTATTAAGAAAGAAATAATCGCTGTGTCTATCGTATTCATTTTAGAATTAACCCATTTTTAGGCATCTTCATTTGAGCAATGTATAAAATAGTTTTAAATATTTTGTCTAGTTTGGGTCATGATAAATAACTGTAAAACCTTAAAAAAAATGAAAAAAGATAATTGAATCACTTGTAACTTTTCGTGGGCATGGTCGATTTTTTTGCATTTCTCATCAAAGACTAGCGTGTTTCGTAAAATATATGTGGAAAATTTCAGGCCTCTAACTTCTATGATTTCTGAGTAACGAACAAAATTCACAAAGTGCTGTTAAAAATATGGAGTTGCGTTCAGTTTATACTCCACTGCCGTCTTCTGCGCTGACCAATTTGGCTCATTTCCAATACAAACCTGCCTGCAAGAACTTCCAATGATTTTACCGCATTTAAAGTCGATATAATTATTTTCTCAATCAGGAGAGTGTCAACAACAAACGCCACACAAACAGACATGGCTATATCAACCCAAATCACCATGATCAAGAATATATATACTTTATAAGGCCTTTGAAACTTCCTTTTGTGTGTTACATACATTATGGAAAAAAAAAACAAAATGAGTACACACCCATCTTACAATGGTGGGTATGAAAAGTTTTTATTTTTTGTTATGCTGTTAGTGTAATTTCCCTCGAATTTATTAAAAGCGTTCTTTTTTTTTTAGTGTGAGAGAATGAAACTAGACTAAATCAAATTTATGCTCATATTTTTAAGATTCAGTATTTTGGATACACTTTACACGATCCAGAACCGACGATAGTACATCATTTTGCTTTTTTCGAAAATCCCGATTGGTTTCCATACCCTATGCTGCAAGCTGGAGTAATATTTAGCAAAGCGTTATTTGAAAGGTGAGATCACAATTTAATAACAATAATGATATATGAATATGATGCTAAGCAAGGCTTCGGTTGACAAAAACAACAACAACAAAAAATGTCTCCTGGTTGCGATAATTTATTTGAGAAGAATTTTGTTTATGGCATATATACTTTGCACGCGCAAACCCTAGCAATTAATTTACATATATCATATTTTTGGCATATTTTATACCTACATAATTAAAAAGGATAGCAAACGTATTACCCTACCATTATCAACATCGTCATCTGTGCAACAGCAACAGCAATCAACAGCATTCAACACATTCTGAATTTAGTATAGATGCAGCACACGAGTTAGCTCGTTTCATTTATGATAATGTACAAATAATAGAAGAGACCGCCGCCAAGCATGCAGTAACAAAGGTATTGAAAAACGATAACTTAAGCTTACCTGTCAATGCAAAACAGACATCAGCAGCAGCTTCAAGCGACACTAGCAAAATTATAGAAAATGTTGTCAAAAAGAGATATTTAATGAAAATGCGAAAAATCATTATGAAGAAAGCCGCATACATTTGCCCCAAAGCCAAATGGAATGGCAGTCTCGATAACAACAAGTGCGCCATGCACGCTCAGCCCTCCTACACAATGCAATGTGTAAGTACTCTTGCTTAAAAAACGTTCGCAAACACATTGGAAAACTGTATGTCACCCATTAGGGAATAAATATCATTTAGCTACAAATGTCAACACACGTTGCACATACATTTCACACACTATGAAATGTGCATAATGGAAATTGATAACCTTCCTGTTCGGTTCTTTTGATAACTTGTTTTTATCTGATATCTTATATCTTGACAAGAAAAAATAACTGACGCGCGTACATTAGAGAGTTAAAAGCATAACACAGCGTATGAGTAATCGTAATTAATAACACTAAAAGCACGCTATTAACCGGCGACAGCACCATAACTGTTTCAATACCGTAAATATCCGTTGATTTTTTATACTCCTGACTAGAAGGGTAATCTGTCCGTTTACGTGACTCTCCATCGGCCGCTTGAAGCCTCCGTTCGGTCGCTAAACTTTTATTGTCGCCAAATATTATGAACTTAGGGCCCAGAACTACCAGCACGCGGTTAAATACCTCTTTTGCCTCTCTGTTTATTTTGTATAAGACTACAAAGCAAGTAAAATGTGCATCAAATAGAATAAACAACGCAAACTACATAATTTCGTCCGACTTATAACCCCTCTGCTCTTTTTGGCTCGTAATATCCATTTTGTAGATGAAAGCCTATCTTATCTAACTAAATGATATCGAGTTTATACTTGTAATTTTTTTCTACATTTTTTACACACATTCCCATTAACATACCGAGTAAAAATTTATTTTCTTTTACTTCTTGATAAACTCTTATCAAGAAATTTTTTTCTTTTAGATTCCAATAAAACGGGAAGAAGTTTATTTTGCAGTAAAAACTTGTTCCAAATACTACAATGATCGACTAGAAGTAATACAAAACACTTGGGCGCAATATGCTAAGCATATTAAATATTTCAGTGATGTCGCAGGTAAGTTAGCTAAGAATAGAAGAAATGAGGGAACAAACGAAAGAATGGGTCAACCGCACTTATATACAAACATTTAGATAAATATGCACAGTTTTGAACTTCATTATGTATTCCAGAAGACCAGCAAGTCTGGCGTACGTATATATATATATATATATATACGTACATATATATATATACGTACATATATATATATATATATATATATATATATATAATGCAAATATACAAATATAAACGAAGCTGAACAATTAAGAAATCTAAACTAAAACAATACCACAGAGACAGAGAAAGAAAGAGACTACGAGTCTATCAATATGTACGTGTAACAACTAACTGGATATTGAAGAATTTACTAATACACAAACACGAACATATCCATATACTAATAAACTTCAGGATGTGCATATTTAATCATAGTGAACGCAGTACGCAGATGCACATCAGTACCATTAATGTGCAATGTGATGATGTTGATGAACTTATGTACACGAAATTCATATTTATCTATGTGAATGTTGTGAATGTTTTCTAGATGTTAAAGTGCCCACCATTGATACGGGTGTACCTAATGCTGACACAGGGCACTGCACCAAAACTTTAGCCATTTTACAATTAGCTTTGAAAGATATTGAGCAAATTAATCGACAAAAGCAACAATATTGGCCTGCCAATCAACCGAACATCATCAGATGGTTGTTTCTTGCAGATGATGACACTTTATTAAGGTAACACTATACAAACTTAATTTACATACTTATTAATGACTCAACGCATCGTCCGCCTTTAAATTTTGTCCACATCATGGAAAAAGATAATTTAAAGAATATCTGAAGTAGAAAAATTCAATTGGTAAGAAAGCTTTACTCGAAAATTGTGCGTTAGAAGTAAGACTACATTTTTTTAATTTTATGGCAAATAATCATAAATTTTTAAACTTTAAACTTAACATTCAACGACCAAAGAATTCACGTCATTCATTCAATACACTTGAAAGCATTTATCACCCTCCTTATAATCAGACTTTAATTCACTTTAAAAATCCACAACGTAGAATAAATATTCCGACGGTGTTTTCCAGTTTTTTGATGCATGACTGAATAAATGCTTGTTTTAAGTTTAGTGTGTAAAGTTGCGTCAGTTCAAGAGTCAAATTATAATTTCCTTTTTAAATTTTGCGAACTTAAGAACCTCAATCGCTAACTAATGGCACATACAATTTATAGTGATAAAGTTTGTAACTGATGTGACCAAAACCAAATGTCTTTATGCTTCTTCTATATTTATCTTAAGCATGATGTCCTCTCTTTGAATAACTTGCTTCAAAACCATTTGAACGATATGCAATCTTTTAGCAAGAATATTCACAATATATAATAAATCGAAAAGTGCTTGTAGGATATATTCAGGCCTGTCAGAATCATTTCACTGTTTGTCAATCATTTGAACTCACATTGAAAAATGGCATCCAATTGCATTATTTGAAACATTCAAACGCTAGTTAAGCTTCTCAAACAGTGAGAAAAAAATAATAAAATATGCTTGAACTAAAAGCTATGGTATTAAATCGGTCTTGGTTTACACTTGATGTTTACCTCTTACTTCTACAATCGAGCCAAAATTTTTTTGTAATATTTCATGTTTTCTCTTTATAATATTTCATACGCTCCTGCGTGCACATTTTTAAGTGGGAAAGCTGAGCACCCAATGTTCATACAGTGGCTTCTTCTCTGTTCTTTCATATTCATTTAATGGTCATCAGTTGTTGATTTTAGTAACTGTTTAGGCTAGAAACAATTGAGCAAAATTGGGCAATACAATATTTACATTTCAAAAGCCTAAGACCATAAAATATGAAAACCGAGCTAGATTTTAATCTGAGTTTTAACGTAGACCTGCAGATTGCCAAAACGAAAGTTTGCAGTCTGCAGTTTTGCTATCGTGATAGCCAAAAGCGAGGAATTAAAGTTCGAATTGCTTCCCCATGCCTCTTATTCGCTATATTTGGACCTCATACACTCTATTTTATCTTTCCAACTATGAAAAAGTTTCGATAGCAAATAATTTCCTAGTAATGAAAATGTGAATTCTGTCGCCCGTATACTTTAAAGAGTGCTTCTCTCTATGCGCTGGCTTTGATGAATTTATTGAACATCGTCGGTAGAAAGCTTCGTGAAAACTAGTCCACTTTCTAAAAAACTAAATTCCGGAAAAAAAAGAACACATAAATCGATAGATGCTGAAAAGTACTGCGATGATAAATTTACTAGCGCATCTGGGTAATTCTGTGCACAAATTTGTAATTTTTTTGCTAAGGTAGGAGAAGGGGCAGTTAGGAAAGCTAAAAGATATGTACGTGCTTGTAGATAACGTGCGGATATATACCCTCTGATAGCCAGACTTATTAGAAGAGAGACCACTAAACGAATATCAGACATGTAACAGACGAATATCTGACACACGACAAATGATCGTACGTTACTTCAATTTTCGTTCATTTTAAGTTCGCAAAATCAGGTAGAGGTAAGCAAGCGTTGGAATCACCTACCCTCTGATACAGTAACCGTTCAATCAGGAAGAATATGAAAACAACTGGTTTATGAAACATCTACTTCGAATAAAATCAATTATAAAGGCGCCTGTGATATAACGACTATTTAAAAGAAGACGTTATGTGGAAAGGGATTGGAAAAGCAATCCGAACAGTTTTCGATAGCGTTCGTTCATCGGTCGAACAATTCAGATTTCATGTCAAATTTCATCAAAATATCTCAAAAATTTCGGGTTGCTGACACAAAAAAAGAAGACAGCTTTTTAATCGGTCGGTATAATACAAAACAAATCAAAGTCGAGTTTCTCTGGGTGTTGCACACCTCCGCATAAATATAATATACCTTTATACCACACGTGGCTTAAGGTATAATAAGTAATAACCTTATAGTCAAGCAAGATCGGCAATTAAATACACTTCTTCATTTTTTTTTTGGCTATAATATACCAAAAAATACACATTGCTTCCATACAAAGGCATAATTTTCTTGAGAACAGGCTAAGAACATGAAATGTCGTGGTTTAAGCTCAGGAAAATTAATGTTCTTTTGAAGTTCTGTCTATCTTTCACTTATTGTCGCCATAAAGTAATAAAAATTTGATGTTGTCGCTATATACAGAAACGGTCCAAAAAAATAAGCTTACGTTTAAATTCAATTATGGTACAATTAACTTTTACATCAAATTATTGATGTGGAGCTATTTTCACCATAAATACTCAAAAATTAGGCATTTTTTCCGTAGAAAGGTTTATTTTAATCCAATTATAACAAATTTTTAACAGAACTTTGACAAAGCACGTCAGTGTGCCGACTTTTGTCAAAATATCTCAAATATTTTAAAATAGATTGAACATATTGAAAGACATCAGATCGACGGACTGACAGACCTCAGACAAGAGTGAGCGAAACTATTTTGAATCGATCAAAAAGGTTGACAAAAAATAAAGTATTTGTATCTTCTCCTTTTATTATCACCATTTGAACGTAAAAATGACGTAAGGAGGAGAACGTAGAATGAGCAGAGTCTAAAGGCGTACGTGTTGTAGTAAATGACACCGCCGAAAGTACATCTCACCGCCGAAAGTAAATGACACCGCCGAAAGTATATGTCACCATAGAATCTACGAAAAAAAGAAAAATTAAATATATAAAATAAAGAAAAAAAAAAAATATATATATATATATATATTTATGTAAAGCCAGTATGTCGGTATGCCGCATATTTCAAACATGTCACTTGATTCCTTACGATATATTCGTGTTTAAAACGTTAATAATCACTCTAAAAAATCATAAATGCTACTTTGTAAAGTTTCTCAAAGAACCCTAATGTAATTAAAGTTAGGAAGCTCAGTGCATTGATTTTGACGGAATATTTGTATATTTGGTTTAAACCAGGCATATACATCGAAATTTTCATAAAGCAAAATATCAATATATCATCAACATTCGATACTAAGGGTATTCAGAACAAATCAATTATTTGCAAAAAATTTATTTAGTCTCTAGTTAAAAAATGGAAATATATATTCCCTTACACTTTTTCTGTATAAAAAATGTCCTAAAAAGTATAACATTTTGTATAATCGTGTAATAAAATGGCAACGTCACATTTTTCACTGCATACCTTTTTAAAATTGAGATTTATATGAAGATGAAGAACAAGTATCAATGTTGCTCCAGAAACATTGCTGCTTATGGTATTTCCGACAGGCTTCGAAATGAACGACCGATAAATTTGATAACAACACTCTCAAATCTTTAGTGTAAGCTCATCGAGGTTTAACTATACAAAAATTATCAAGAAGAATAGAAGAAGAAGAAGAAGAGTTTTTATTTTTTACGAGTAAGATTCACAGCTTGAACGATATTATTGGCTTCGGTTGTGCAAGTTGAAGCATTTTCGGGATACATGTGATTACGCTGGACTTCTCCTCAAGCAACCACCTTCTTCTTTTCCAATTTTAGCTATAACAGTGTTGATAAAATATCAATGTACATATCTCGAAACTTTTGAGCCTAATGAGTTTGCCCGAATTGCAATCCCTGACGAAATAGATTCGAGGACGTTGATTGTTTTTGTGTTATCTTTTTCCCTTGTTAAAATTTATGCATCGTCCACAATGTTCAATTTTAGAGGAGGTTTGAAATCAGTCTGCAAAAACATGACAGAAAGGGGACATCGCTGTAGAATGCCGTTCATTAGCGAAAAAGAACCAAGGAGATTATTGCTAACTCCAACTTTAAAACACCGATGCGGCACCAATTATTTGACGTAGTTAAAAAGTTTGGATCCAAGACTCCATGATTTCATGGAGCTTGAAATAACATGAAGATCCACCATATCAAATTTTTTTTTGGAAATCAACTGAAAGATTTGTAACATGATTCCTTTTAAAAATTGCTTTGTTTCCGAAACAATTTATGTGCAGAAGAGTATCGATACAGTCTTTACTACGCTTGAAATCTTCTTGTTGTGATGATGGATAACAATACGATAGTTTAAGAAATGAAAACTCGTATTTACTACAAAAATTAATTTATATTTCAAAATGATTGATTAATCAACAGTTTTCCTAATACTTATTGCACATTCATTCGTTTCATTATCCGGAAAACCATCCCCGTTGATGGCGTGTTTACGGTCCGAATTTGATCTTAAACCCACAGAGCATCTATAGGAAAAGGAACAACCATTTCAAAACGTTGTTGTTGCTAAATGCAGCGAATGTCGATCCAATATTTCCAATAAGTATTTATTAGTGCCTTCTAAAAGGGCGATAGATTTCTTCTCCGGTCAGAATTATTAAAAGTTATAATTTTTATATGTATTATAATACTTATTTAAGTTTGTGGAAATTCAAAATTCACTCTTTATTTTCTCTTACTTTTTATATAAATCTTGGATTTTCAATTAAAATTCCAATTTATTCAAAGTGGGATTATTGCCATGCGCCTCATTGATTTCACACAGTTTTAACTACAAAGCCATTGATTTCGAGATTCACATTTTATTTCCTTTCTTTTTTCGAATTTTATTTTAATTTTCTCTATGTTTCAATGGGATTGAGCTCATGCTTTTCGTTTTTCATTCCACCCATAATGAATGAACTGTACATGAACGCAACACGTAGTCTTCCTGCTCATGTTCGAAATAACAAAATAATAAAAGTATACAAATAGTTTTTGCTTTTCTTTCTTTCCCTTATTATGCATAGTGTGTCTGGTGTTTGCCAAATACTTGGCTGCTTTAATAGTTCGCATCAAATATATCTTGGCGAACGTTACGGTTATCGTTTGCATGCTCTTGACGGCTTCAATTACATAACGGGTGGCGGTGGTATTGCATTTAGCTTGCCAACTCTTCGACTCATTATAAATCATTGTAAGTGTCCATCACCCTCGGCACCTGATGATATGATTTTGGGCTCTTGTTTACACTCACTTCAACTGAGAACTGTACACTCAATGCGCTTTCATCAAGTGCGTTTTTTCAATAAAAATATGAAAATAGAAAGTTATAATAAATTTTTACATTTACATTTTTTCAGGCTCGACCTCATGATTACGCTCCAGAGCTGTTGCAATTGGAAGCACCGATATCGTTTCATAAATTTTGGCAATTAGATCCCTTAGAAGTTTATCAAAAATGGTTTCTGACAGCTGATCAAAATATGTTAACAGAAGAAATTGCCTTCAAGTTAGAGAAAGGAGCTACAACGCTTTCATTAAAATCTCGAAGGAGTTTAAGTGAAACAAAAACACTAACATTGAATCATATGAAAGTGCCCGTTGTTGCAGCTGCGACTTTACATCACAATAACAAAAGGCACATTGACCTCTAGAAATTTTAAATCAAAGCACAGTATTTTAATAAATTTCTTATTGTTGACGTTTAAATGGCTACAAAAGAAAATGAAATAAAAAGAAATTTTTATTGAAGGTATTATCGCTTTTTCACAGCCAACATCGACAGAAAAAGGCCAATTTTGTCTGGACCAAAAGCAATCAAATTCTAACTTTATATGGCCCATATTGTTCCCATGAAATTTATACCGGTCTCTTTACACTTCCGTTTCCTGTAGAGAACCGTGAAATTATTTATTAAAGTTCACACCACTATAGTTCCCTTCGATTCTCTTTGCTCAAGTTCATTTAGCTTTTGTTAACTTCTGGTGGCCTCTGAGGCTTTAAACTTCCTTAAAAGTGGTCAAATGCTATCTTGCAATTACATGATCAAATCCAGCCCATGCTGTGGGAGCCTCACGCCCAACAAGTTTCAACTTCCTTCTCCAGTTTCGACTAACGTGAGCGTTCCAACGACAAGACCAAAGAAATACGCATTTGTAGATAGACGCAACGACAGACAGACGAACGGATACACAGACAGAATTAGCTAAATTGACTTACAACGCTATGCTAATCGAGGATATGCTTACTTTATGAATCATCCTTTTGAGAATAGGAATAAAGATTAGGGCAAATGGAAGATGAATTTTATAAAAATTAGCCTGATTTTTTCGGAAGCGGACTTAATGAAATTTCAAAACAAAGTAGATGTTTGTAATGTTAGAAAAAGTAAAATTTAGATTCAGACCATCGTGGAGCTAAAACGACAGCACCTGCTATATTTCACTCTCGACATACAAAAAGGAATGTACGTCAAATATCGTCTTCAGAGAACTAATCGCAGAGAAAAGTTACTTGTTGCAAAATAATGGTTGACATATTCTTTTTACAAATGGTTTTAAGCAAAAGCCAAATCCACGACTCCGCATCGTTAATTAGCAACGACACAATGGAAAAGATTTATCTTCAAAAATATATTTAAAAAAAAATTGAAAAAATCGACCATACTAACGTCCGCATTGTTTTTATGTTTATCCTAATACAATAAACGCACATTGTTGCTCTAACCAAGCTCACGTAAGATCTTTTTGTAACATACGGATGGATCTCCGTACACTCTTAACGAACGTTAATGAACCCTACCACCTAGTTTTGTTTATGGAGGGCTCAATATGCAACATGCAATTTAAAAAGATCTTTTTGATCAATGTAAATCGATGAATGAATGAACCAATACGAATCATATATGAATCAAAAAACTATTCAGTAGTGAATGCATTTCTTATGTCTAATGACGGTTTCTTGCATTTTTTGGGACATAATCTCATAGAACCTTGTTACTAAACTTTCTAAATCGAAATAGAGGAGACAAGAGTACGATTCTAAGTTATAACAAGAGAATATTTTCGGAGTCCAAATGTGTTTAGAAAGTGGAATCTTTAGTGAACATGACAAATAAGAAGAATTCTAAATGTCTGTGTTGGAAGACATCTGGGGTCACGAATTTTATCAAAGATCATGGTGTTAAAAATAACATAATATTAGGGAGGTAAGAAATTATCAATATTACTAATACGAGGGACAACGAAAATATAAATCATACGGCTTAAAGCCCCATTATTCATATTACATATAGTCTGCTAAGGAATGTTTTGAAAAGCGTATAAACAGATGATTTGTACAAAAACGAATTCGTGCAACACGTTTTAGTAGAAATGTTGGTTTGAAGATGCCTTCATGGTAGATTCCACTTTTGTACAATGAAATAAGTAAATTGTTTCTCCAACAAAGTGACAAAACTAACCAACATGACAAACTTAAGAATCGTATCGATGTTGTCATACGGTCACTTTGCCGAAAAACGATACTAAAGGAAATATGTCCGTCTGCCCAATTGTGTAGTGCCTGCGGTAAAGATTCTCCCGAATCGAAAATGACTATATCGCCTACAGATTTGCAAAAGAATTTGAAATTGACCTAAACTTTTCAAAGAACAAGCCTACAATGCCCACAAGGCTATGTGGTGCAAACTTTTATTTAAAAATGAAAAAAATCAGTCGCGCCCACGTCATATTATAGAGCATGAAAATTTCTTTCTTTTGCTTTTTTGTCTTTTTCAGTATAACGATGATGGGTATAAAAGATACAGCCAGTGTCACAAGAGTTCTTCTTTAAGTTGGAAAAGAGCAAATTTGTTTATTCAACAATTTCCAAGAATTTTTTTTGAATTCTGGCAATGTAAAGGAGAAGTAAACAAGCGAACTCCGAATTTTGGCAAATTAAAGGAGAAGTGAATGAGCGAACTTCGAATTTTGGCAAATTAACGGAGAAGTGAATGAGCGACCACTTGTTAGAATGTAAATATTGAAAGTATTTATTTACACGCAGAGCCATCTTTAGTGTATTTTCTAAATAGTTTGTTTTCGTTATTCTTTTGGAATTGAAGTGCTTTCGTAAACAACAGAGAACAACTTCTTCGATGGGGAGGTGGAGGATGGATAAAAGTAGGTTTTCATATGTTAAAGATGTTCAACGAGGTACGTCGTCTGTAAGCTACGTTCGAAAGAATGAAGATCCTGGTAAAAGGAAAACTACGTCGAAGAAATTTACAAAGCTAAGATAAAAACATTTCAGCATAAAAATTTGGAGTTTTCTGGTATTGAAGATAACTTAAAACATATACCATCTTGGTAAATAAACCAAGTCTGTTGGATGGCAAAGTTGGTAGCACAATTATCATTGAGACGCCTGGGGATGTGCCGTAAATGAAAAAAACTCATCGTTACGACATAGCAGGTTGGTTTAGAAGCGACAACTACATGACAGATTTAAGAAAAAGTTGAATATAAGTTAAGAAAGTAAGGTAAAAAAATCACAATTGTGAGCTACTTAAAGATCTCCATGGCATAAAAGATTTTTTAATGACAGTTTCAAAGTTTTCTGTGGGAAATAAATTTGAAACGAAGATGGAGCTGTAGATTAAGATGCTTACCTTCGGGATGTGCTAAAGCGTTTTAAGTACACAGAGAGAATATCTGTCGACAAATACCTCTCGATGAAATCATTGTTCGACAAGAAATAATTAGGAATAGTTCTTGCGGAATAAAAGAAACGGGGCAGAACTGAGGGAATAACTAGAATGATTTGTCTCTTGATGATGCTTGGGATAGGTAAGATAGGCGACCACATATCCACCCAAAAAAGTAAGACGAGGAAGGGAGCTATGGTTACATGAACTCGAGGTTAATGTAAAGCAACTGTGGACGGATGGAGCGCAGACAAAGCAGCCAGTAGCAAAGGGATAGTAACAGTAGGCATAAGCACGCTTGTCGGACATTATTTTTTCCAAAATTTACTCATCTAAAAAATTGTTTAAATTTACGTTCGCCGACAAAACAGCATTGATATAATTTTAACAATACATCTTTAATATAAACAACCTGTCTTTAATTAAACCAATATGAACACTCACACCATTAAATACCCTCTTAAGCCCTTCTACCTGTTACATCCCACTAATATTCCCTGTAACACAAATGGTGTACTATATAAAATAGAAATACGAGCCGTGCAGGGATTAAATCAGTGAGACAAATTCAGTCAAATAACTAAATAGATATTTAAGAATTTGATAAAGTATTTAGTATATCATTCACGGTTAATCGCGGCGGGATTCTCATCATAATATACGTACTTTGTAAAATGTTAATTATTCACTTTTTGCGAATTTTGCTTATTTTGAGAGCCACCTATACTAATATTTTAAAACTCAACTCGTAGACATTCGACACGAATTTCAAATATTGTAACCTATTTTCAAGACCATGAGAATTTGAACAATAAAAGATGATTGTACAAAAAGCGAAATTCACCAAATAAACTAACGATGATGAAAAATATATACATTATAGGGACTGTTCCTATCGCGCGTTCTGGATTTTAGAGAACGCAACCAGAACCTTATTCTTATTCCTCAATGTCAGGTGCAAAAGCGTTGTACTTTTCAATTTCTTTAGACCTAAATTTGAAACGCATGCGCAGACGTTAGACTTCCAAATATGATAATTTGAAAATTTATAGCCAAAATGTCTTTGTCTGGCTGATGCAATGAGAATTGTGTATTCATACTATCTTAAATTGTTTAGTAACTTCTGAAAAAAATTCCCTTCACAAACTGAATGTACATAGAGAATATAGCAAAAATTAGCTTTCAACATTAAACATTTTTCTTTTCTGTATTGTATTCTGCTACTTTTTTCTTATTATTTTATTTTACAAAAACAAGAAGTGCTAGATGTAGCGAAAGAAAAAGGTCATCATTATAATCAAAAGCAATTTATAAAATTTTCACGAAACTATTTAAGATAAAAACAATCTTCTTGTGTTGAATGGATTACCCAACCGGCGGTAACAAAAGGCAACAGTTTATAACGCAATTGTTCACCATTATGAAATTTGTTCTTTGTTGGTCTGCTACTCAAGTTCGGGGATACAACGGAACGTAAAACGTTTGCAACGCCAATTAAAAACCCGAATAATAAACGCAATAAATTGCAAATGTTCTTAATCAAAATCAAATTCGTAATTGCTTTACGCCTATGCGTCTATCCATGTATGAAATGCTTGTGGTAAACAAAAAAGAACCAATGACAGAAATATTGAAAGTTCTCTCACGTAAAATAGGACATATCGATATAGTCCAAGCATAAACTAAGAACACCTCTGCTTTTTTGCTCGTTACTCATGAACTGCAATATATACACGATAAATATTCTCTTATGTACACTACAAACGGACAAATCATTCATCGAATACGCAAATTTAGTTTTTCGTGTTCTTTTTTAGCTTTTTTATGAGGAAAGTAGTGAGGGTATAATAGATTCGACTACAGCGGAACATAAGCTTCTTGCTTTCGCCTTTTAATTTTTTTTTTCACCATAAACCCGAAACGATTTTACTGCATTATTAATGAAAAAACTTTAGAATGTGTAAAATCTTAATTTCGAGTTCTTATCGTTATGGGTAATAAGGAATCATGCCAAACAAAATTTATTTGAAGTATTCTTTAAATATGATTAACTCTCGAGAAAAGCATGTGACAAACATTTCGGACACTCTACAAAATGTATCTATGTGTTTTATCTATTTATGGCCGTTACTGATAGGAACAAAATGAAGTAATCATAATATCAACTTAAAACTATAAATTTTTGATTAAAGTAGTAAAAATATCTATTTCCATATTCCATTAAAATTTTACGGGTATGGGTAAAATATTTTTTATCATTCTCGAGAAAGTATCCGCGGCGAGACATGATAGCTTAACAAGAAAGCTTTCGATAAGAAATTTCACCGTAAAAGGTATAATTGAAAAATATTTCTAGATGTGAATCTGAAAAACACGAGCTCGGCTGATCTAAATCGACTTATGTCGATGCGGTTAATTATGCGGTGGACTTTTTTTTTTCTATTTAAAATTATTTCGTTGCAAAGAGAGGGAGATGAACTAGTTTTTACCGACGCAGTCAACGACAACGAGAGAAACACGTTGAGGATACAAAACATTTATTATTTCATTTATCAGATCACGTATCAAGCATTATGCGAACTCATTGCAAAAGGTTTAAAATAAAGACTTTGCAAGAGCACAGAACACTTATTTACTAGTAAAGGAAAAATTCATTTAAGACTTTTTCTTTAGTTTATAAGACTATTTTATGTTATGTTTGTGGCATGCACATGTTAGCATGTGTGTCCACGTGTATATAAATGTGTCGGGTGCTATAATATATTCTAGAAAAATTTACGAGTCAAATTAAACTCCGATTAAATAAAACAAGGAATTACTGCAGTAATAATAAAATAAACCAAATAAACTTTTCACATACACGTACTTGACAAACTAAATTGTTGAGTAGCATTTTAATGAACTTGTATTAGCCTTAAAGTATGCTACAGATTTTAGTCAGTTGATAAAACACAGTTTGAAATAAGGTTAAAAGCGCAAAAAAGGTCCAAATTTAAAGCACCCAGGGAGGCAGACACACACACGCATCCAAGCATACACACTTAAACTTGCTTACAAATAGAAAAGTCGAGAAAACGTTTCTTGTATATTTTACGGTTAAATCACCAAAGTTGAGGCAAATTTACACAAAATGTGTTTGTGAGCATTTACATTACAATTTTAAGCGTGATTTATTACCTTTACAAAGTTAGATAAAATATTTTTTGCTTTTGCCGCTAGACTAAGTATTGTCTTAGGTAAAATTCAAAAGCTCAGACAAAAGAAGAACAAAAAAATGAATAATACATATGTATTAAATACTTTTGAAGACAAGTAATAATTGGATACAAGGCTGACATTTATAATTATTTGCACTTTTGTTCGCCATCGCAATCACCTCATTTTACCACTCTCACGCTAAGTAAGAAATCGTATTCTTATATAAATTGCTATGATGACAATTATTGGTAAGATTGATTAGAGGTCGTCTCCATAAGTTACGAAAGAAATGAAATGACGTACATCTTCATCAATTTATTCCATGACTTGTGCGTTCTCTTCAATTTTTTCGAAAGACTTAATTTGTTGGCAATATGTGTTGACCCCACATTTCGTAAAAACTTTCACGTTGTTCAAATAAAGCGGATAACTTTCGGTGTATATATAAAACACAAGAGATTATCTTTAAATTCTTTAAAGTGACATTAAAAAAAACTTTCAGCTTTAAGAGGAATTTAACAGCAAGGACGTCGTTAGACCTCGGAAACGATATCCAGACATGGATGTGCATACGAAGAAACCTAATGTTCTTTTTTTTATTTTTGCTTTTAAGATTTCAGGACGTCAAATATTTTCAAAATTCAATTATTCCTCTTGCTCACACAATTTCCTTATGGGAATGCTCCAAAGCAAAGAAAAGAACATATTTGAGTTTGAGTTTTTTAATAATTTTGATTAACTTCCTTTTAGTCTCAATTTTCAAAAGCGAGAAGTGATAACGAACACTAGCTGTGAGAGAATTAAGTATTGCAATTTAAACAACTCTCACCATTGCATTTACGGAACAACTCCATCCATTCTCCTTATCAATGTTTGCTAAGCAGGGCTTAGACCACTTAATCCCAAATGGCCTTCATTGTAAATTCCTTGTGGGCTTTGCATTGAGCACGGTACAAAATAAGTAAAATCTCCGGGCACGCGAAAAATATTTCTTCTATTGTTTTTTACATAGCATACAAATATTTATGAATATTTGTATCACATAGAATTTTTTATCTGTTGTAAAACTTTTTGTTTGCCGTACTATTTGTCTTTTATTTTTTTCCTGTGCCAAGACGGCAATCAAATTTCAAATGTATCCCTTAAGTACTAAAAGGAATACTGTGTGAAAACTGAACGAACTGATTTTACTTGTGCATACAGTAAAGATGACTTGAAAATATTTTCGTTTTCTTAAAACGCTTCACGAAAAGCTCGTTTAATACACACGTACATACGACTAAACTACTCGAATTTGCGAGCAGCTTACCTTGAAACAAGAACCTTTCCATGCCAGCGGCCATGAAATGTTGTAGCTACAAACATGTTCACGTATAAGCGGAAAAATGAAAGTTTCCGTTAACTGCCCTGTCTAGTAATACAAAAGTAAAGCCTCGCTAAGGGATTACACGCTGCACGCTAGACGTGATATTAATGCTCGAAATGCAACTTTTTACTCTAACATTATTAATTCAGTGAGAGATAAACTAGTTAATAATCCTCATTGGCAGTTTAAAATGATAAAGTCGAAACGTAAAATGTCACGCCTGTGACATTTGAAGCTTTCCATACTACTTTTGGAGTGGTGCACAATTCAACAAATATTCCGTCTCTTACGCATTTACCTCTTTTAAAGTATCCTTCCTGAAAATGATTTATTTGTATCCTTGTACCGTTGATCACAAGAAAGCATAATACTGTTTCAGCTTCGGTTATATCGCTCTATCAGCGTGATGTTTTTGGAAGTAGATCAACCTTCTGGAACTTTGTCGTTAAATTTTCAACGGATATTGTCTACACGCATTTTTCCAAAGTATTTCACAGAGTGGAACGTGCCTTCTTAGTTTATAAATTACATCGTCTTGAATTTTGGAAAATAGTTTTACTTAGTGCAATAATTATTTCGCTAGGCGTAATCAATACGTGCTACTTAATTCACGCCATTCTAGGGACATTTCAATTATATCTGACGCTCCTGAGGGTAGCCATGTAGGTGATTCTCATTGATTTTATTTGTAATTTCACTAAATTTAAGAAACTGTCAGAAGTCGTGATTTATGTCTATTAATATGCTGGCCACATATTATCGTGTCGGCAATTACACCCACGAAAATGTATCAGATTTTAGAAATGTAAGTACTACTTCCGATTCAAGCTTAGGTTTGATATTCATATTAAGGTTTCAGCCAATAAAGCGAGATTCTTTCTTGATTTGACAAACAAGTAATCTAACGAATTTGAAGGCGTTATCTTATCCTTATATATAAGGTCAACGAATAGGTTTATTTTAAATCGTAACAAAAACTAAACAGTAAAGATACCAAAATGATTTTTTTTTTTTGATTTAGACATTACTTTATATTTTATTTTAAAATGATCTCGTGTAAATGATCGCCTCTGAAGTTCTGTAAGAAGACAATCCTGCATTTTTGAAGATTACACGATCGGTCAACTTTTTACGAAATTATCTAATTTTTGCAATCAGTTGTCACGTTTCTCTACGGTCCTCCATTGACGATAGTTGTAATGCCATTTGCATGTGCAAAAATGACATTTTGAGCGTACAAATCACAACCGAAATTTAATTTTGTACACGTAAAAGTCTTTTAGGCACTGCAAAAGTGTTTTCTTTACACCAAAGCAGCAAAAATTTTTATTTGCGTAGTCAATCAATCATATATCAGCTTCATCCCCCATGCGCCTTCACTCTTTTCGTGACAATCTTTACCAATCTCTGCACCCTGTACAACTTCATATGTATTGTATTCCACAAATAGATCTAAGTAAGATATTCAACAATATATAGGTATACATAGATTTAATTCTATTTCAAGATACATAATACAAAATATAGATATACATAGACTTAATTCTATTTCAAGATACATATTGAAAAAATTTAAAGTAAGTCGCCGGAAAGAAATGCAGTTAGTAAACATCGTCTGAAAATCAAACAAGTGCTCTGCGTTTCATTAATCTGAAATAGTTCAGATACTAGTGATATTAATTTCTTTTGTAATAAGCAGCAAGGATAATGTAACTCCAAATCGCAATCAAAATTATATTTTAATTCGTTTACTTTCGGCATCACAAAGTGGTCTTTGTCTTTGCACTTAGGTTGCTATTGAAAATGGACCAAATTGGTCAAGACAGAAGCCCATAGTGAAGCATAAACTGCACCCAACTGCGATTTTCTTAACAAAAGTTTGTGGGCGTTTGCGCGTGACTCAGAAATTACAAAAGCTAGAAGGCCGAAATTTTTCATGTTTACTTTACGAAATACTATATTCTTCACATGCAAAAATGAAAACATTTGGCCATGCCCACAAGAAGTTACAAGTCATTAAATTTAATTTTTTTCACTTTTTTGAGGTTTTATTCTTATTTGTCGAAAGACAAAGAGGATACAATGTTTAAAACTATCTAAGAACTAGTAATTTCCTCAAGTGAGGATATATTATCTGTGTAGAAATGGATTAATTTTAAAACGAATATGATAGACGCCGCGACGTGACGGATTAATGTTTTCTTAATAATACTAGCGTTATAGGTATCAAATAAAAAAAACTTGGAGAGTAGAAAGGTAAGTGTGTTAATTCTAAATTAATTGTGGTAGATGTCACCATACGGTGGATACATTTCCAAGGTTTTGGAGATTAGAATGGATTAATGTTTTTTTAACAGCAGCTTTTAGTGAAGTAAAAGGTGAAAGACAAATCTTACGTCATTCTCGTTTTTATGACAATAAGTAAAAGCATGGGGCGTTAAAGATTTTAATGATAGGGTGCATGCGAGACTGCTTGTTTTAAGTTTAAAGAGTTAAAACTCCTCGAATAAGATATCAAAAGATTACAATAATGTTGCCTCTTATTTGATAGTGATTTATTTCATTTTGGAGCATCAACTAGCGAGAATGGTACGTAAAATTTCGGAAGCAACTTTTTCGTCTGTTTCTTTTGAATAACAAGCACAACCTATCAGCTCTAACTTTTCAATGTTCGCACATTCGCAATTATAAATATAATTCACATAGTGTAGCTCCAAGCGAAACTCGTACAGCCAAAGCCAAACTTGTACACCGTATTTAAATTTATTTCATTTTTTTTAAAGCCCAGGCCTAGAAAATTGACTCTACACCATTATCGACCCGTCTTCGTGCTTCACTGTTCGCTTCGTATTTTTGGTAAAGAGCGCTTCATTTAACCTTCCCCATACATAAGGCCTGCCACCTAAACTAAACAGGTTGAGGTTTCTTTCGTCAGTGAACAGCAGGTACTACCAAAATGACAAGTCTTTTGATTGGTCTTCCTTGGCGGATAGCATCTTTACTTTTTGATTCTTTTTCCCATTGGAATTAGCCTTGTTCACTATATTTCTTATTATTTGTGGGTAACATTTTTTTCATACATCCTTTTCGACAATTTTTGCAAGTTTCGGCGCACTTAAAAATGGGCTCCTTTTAGCTTGCGGTAGAAAATATTGATCATCGTCCACAATGATAGGTTTCAAAATTTTGTTACTAGTTACTATTGATTTATTTTCAATCATTTTTGTCTCAAAACCGTTTCTTACTTATCGAATGTCATCGCATTGATAGCTAAAGGAAATTGACAATTCAACCGACCACCGGCGCGAACCTTAAAACGACAGGTTTATTTTGTTGAAAGGCTCTACGGTTAAAATATATTTGCCGAGACTCGAAGGGTGCTACGCTTATTTAATAGGTATTCATCACAGGTTCAAAGCTACTTTGTCGGCGTGTGGTTGTATGTTTGATTTAATCTATTCAGTTTCTGAATCGTTCGGACTAGTCGCTGATTTGATGTTTGGTGGCTGATCACAGTCAAGGCAAAAAGTCGAAAATCCTATTATAACTTGAGTTTGAAAATACATGTAATTCCGACTCAATTTCGCTCAGCGCAATAGGGCGAAAGCCTAGTGCAAATATTTGCCGAACCTATATAAAACATTAACGATCTATCCGCAATAAGCAAAATTGTTTAAGCTACGATATATAAGAGTCGCTAGACTAAAGCTTTATCCAAACAGTTTCCGTTTTAATTAAGCGCCCAATGTCAATCAACATATCTTACATCATAGGCCGTCAAAGATTCATCGCAAGGTAATTTTATTTAATTCAAATTACAAGAATATAAAAGGATCTTCCTAAGCTTTATAAAACTATAAAAAAAAAATTAGATATCGGCTGCTCAGAGCCAAAAAATAGTAATAGTAGTAAAAATTGTAGTTTTCTTTCCCGTCTTATTTTCTTGGGAGTTAGGCAAGCTGCTAAGCTTTTCTTCGGCACGTTCTCTGTTGCTAAGAGAATGTAGCGCACTTTTGAAATAATTTTGTAGGCGAAATATAGTTGAATCGCTGTGCAAATAACATTACGAACTCCTATTAGAAATGTTACAAAACACCACGTTTGCATTGAATTTGTTAGTTTTCGCGTGGCTGCGGCTGTTAATGTAATTTACAATTTGTGATTGATTTTACAACACGTGTTGCAAGCATTTTACCATAATAATTTTGTCAAATTATCTGCAATTTATTATACGCATGCGGTTGAAATTACTGTACAGTTAATGGCAAATTTGAATTTTACTAAATAAACTTATTGAAAGGCTGCACACACACACACAACAAATCACAGATCACAAGTATAACCAAATTCATATAAAATGGTTTATTAAGACTTGCACTGGACGGCTTACAAACGATTTATACATTGATATTCTATAGATTTTGGCAATTTTCGCGTTTTCAAGACATTAAATAAATGGAATTAAAATTAATTTTTGTTGAACTGTAGAACTGGTCAGATTAATTTTTTAGCGATTGCAATTTTCTTTATCTTTTCTGAACAAATATAAAACACAAACGTATTTTATATATAGAAACGCCTACATAAATATACATAAGTCGTTGCAAATTTGTATGTATCCCGATTAAAGCTTTTCTGAAACTGTCATTAAGATTCTCCAAATGGTCGCAACGTAAAGTGAAAACAATTAAATGGAACACTTTGAACCACATTTAAACGTACAGTGGCGATTGGTATAAGATATTACTCGTTTCCTCAGATCTTGAGGTATCACTCATAAGAATTAAGGAACGTTTACTTAATTTTAATGGATCATGGGTTTATTTTCTTTATGTTTAATTTCTTCAGGCAAATCAGTTATTTTCTGTGACTCATTGTAAGAAAAAATTTTATTTTGGGTTTTCGTGGTTAAGTTTTAATAACGAATACTTTCTAGTATTGATTTGTAGTGTTAAGACATTTTGAATTATAAAATAATTGAAAAAGGCAACAAAGGTCATCTTACATCTCTATTCGTTTCCTTCATTTTTTTGTCACATCAGAGTTTTAGAATTTTTATGAATTTTCAAGAAAGATAAGGGAATTACAAATCCAGACAGAAAGTTTAACGCTTTAAAAATTGTTTTGAATAAAGAAAAAATTATGGTCGTTGTATGCGAATTTGTGGAGCATAACCAACGAAATGCCAAGGCTGTGTAGAGAAAAAATACATTTCTTTTACTTGGTAGGACTTGTTGTAATTGCCATTTTAACAAGTAGGCAAATAGTTAACAGTAGTAGAATAAGCTCCTATCTTCATAATAGATCATCCAGAGTCCTTTTCATATCTGATGAATTCCCCGTGAAGTCTGGTGTCCTTCAAGGGAGTCACTTAAGCGCCTTGCTATTTATTCTGTATATCAATAACCTCTCGTTAGTGATTAAGTTCAGCCATATCGAGATATACGGTGATGATCTAAAATTGTTTTCTTCATTTAACAGGGAATCACACTCTTATCTTGCTCATTCAGAATCTAGAGGACTTAGTTACATGGTGATCAGAAGACGTCATGAAATTAAATCTAAATGAGAACGAAAGTTATATTCGGCGGAGGGCGAATCTCGTATGCCCGCCACACTATGCTTTTCGCAATCTACTCCCCAAGTTTTTTTATTTGATACCCATATCGCTAATGTTATTAAGAAAATATTAATCGCGGTGTCTACGCGGTGTCATGTTCATCTTAGCATTAAATTAAATTTTTAGACAGATAATATATCTTTATTTGAGGCCTGTGCAAAATAATTTTAAGCATTCTGTCTTGTTTGCGTTATGATAAATAAGCATAAAATCTCAAACCTCAAAACTTTGTGTGGGCATAGCCGATTGTTTGCATTTTTGCGCGTAAAATATATAATGTTTCTTTAAGCATGTGCGGAATATTTTAATCTTCTACCTTTTATAAGTTTTGAGCAACGAGCAGACATTTTCGTTAACAAAAAAGGAGTTGCGTTCAGTTTGTGCCCTACCGTGGACTTCTACTTTGACAAATATGGCCTCTTTTCAACATCGATCTGCGATATTTTCTTTTTTGCGACAAGTAGAGTGCTAACAACAAGCACCGTACAGACCCATGCGCACAGGCGTGACCAAATCAATTCACAATTTCACGCTGATCAAGAATACTGTGTAGCATACGTTTGGGTGTTACAAAAAGCAAAATGAGTGTACGCCCTTCCTTCAATGGTGGACATAACAAATGCAAGAAGCTTTCCTTCTTTAGGCTAAATTCATTCTTGACTGGGTCAATACACACATACTAGAAAATGTGGATTCATGTATTGAACTGCACATTGAATTCTCTAAAAACAAAAGTTAAATGTATACTAGGCGTATTAAATAGAGGTCTAGGGAGCTCGTCGACCCATATGTTACACAAAAGTTCTTCATTACCTTGGTGAGATCAATATTAGAATACAAGTCTATGGTCTCTTTCCTATAGATGCCATGTCGACTCAATAGAGTCAGATCAAAGATAATTCCTACTTTTTGTCGCCAACACTATTAGATGGGATTAACGTCAATATTTCTAGTCGCTTTTCTAGAGACTTAATTTCCATAAAGCTTTTCATCCATCCAATTTAGACGCCTTTACAAAGAACTAAATGATGTCCATAATTTAACCTCAATATTCAACTCTTTAAACTGCGTCAAACCACTCTCTGTAAAATGAAAGCTCAGTCTATGTCATATTAACTGTTGATCATTAAGGCTTCGTATGATTCGTAGGGAGAACTAAATATGTTCACTATAATTAGTTACCATGCTTCTGCATGTTTGCAGAAGTTTGGGGTTCAGTTCTATGTGGCATCTATATCTCCATTGGGAGTGTCCGTCGATGCTGGATGTGTACATACTTTTTTTCCCTTTTCTCTTATTTATTTATACGTGAATTTTGTTTTATCTTTCATTATCTTTTTTTAGTTTTTTTTAATATTTTATACGCGTTAATCCATTATAAGTAGACAAGATTTACTTTTAAGAATCGATCTATTTGGGCTGTAAGTTTACGTTAGTTGAACTTTATGTGTAAAAAATGAATAAACAAGTAAGCAGGCGAAGATGGCTTTAGACATTCCCTGATTCACACTGATTAGGGCATACATATTTTAAGAAATCGCCGATGCCTATGTTTGTAAAGTACACGCATGAGACATCTATCAAGTCGTTTGGCGTTGCTAGTATGCAAAAAATAAAGAGTGTACCAAACTGTAGCGTTAACTTCAAGAAAGCATTGTTAGCTAAATTTATATATGTTTCAATTGCAAAATACCTATCTGTGTGCTCATGCATAGTTAACGCTCACGCTTTCCTGCATAGTTTCGTTTACAATGGATTTCATTCATAAACAATATTTTCTGCATCGACGCACTACAATGCCGCTCAACACTTGAGTTATTTTGCATTGAGCTCTAAAACGCTCCACAAGAACATGAAACATATTTTATAATTTGTAAATATTATACATTTGAGTGCATTTTAATTAGGGACACGAGGTTTGAAGAGCATTTGAAAAGTCACGTGCATTTGTTTATATCACACCGGTTGCAATAATGTGCCTATTTTACCTTGATCAACGTATAATATATCAATATTGTTTATTATATTGCTCATATTTAAAATATATATTTTTTATTGCGCTGTAATGTCAGGTTTTACAAACTCCTGTCACGTTATACATATACAAGCAAAGTAACTAAACCTGCATATAAAAAATTAAATTTATAACCCATTGAACACATGAAACCACAGGCTTTGGTTGATGGGATTCATGATTTATTTCAGATCATGGTTCTCATATAAACCGAAATATTTTTGGATTTTCCGAAGCGTTAGAAACTCTTTCTGAACAACATCACGGAAACGTGGCAAGCCACGCGGCCAGCACAAGCAAAGGTTCTGACGTCTATAGCGGGGCAATGTCGACCTTTGGACCTTTGCGCGACAAGTAGTGTAAACAATGTAAATTTCAAAATTTCGCCACAAAAATCGCTTAGTAATATTATTTCGGTATTCTAAATTATAAAAATTGTGAAAACTCCGTTTAGACTCAACCTCTACAAGCGTTCTAACAAGGCGTTCTAACCTATATGGGCAAAGCGGTCTTATTTTTAATATTTTATGATGAAAATTGATCCTTAGTAAATTAACCATAAGCAATTTCGATGACGAAGGCCTTTTTTTAAAATTAGCGCTATATATCGGGGCTCTGAGGAAAGCAGAAGCTTCTGATTTGTTATGACGAAAAACACTGAAAATTAGTAAAATTTTAACAGGTAATGACAAAAATGATGACGACCAACCTCGTCAAACCCTTGGCTACATATGCAAACGTCTAATTCTTTACAATTATAAGTACTATCTATAACACAAAAAACGAAAGTTTAACGTAAACTTATTCATTACAAAATCTCGTAACAAGAGAAGTAAAAAATTTATTGTTTGGCTGGACTGATAACAGTATTCCCGACGTTTAGTTCGAGATATAAACAAAAAGTAAAGTAAATTCTCGGTACTCATTGTTGTTGAATTATCTGAACTTGGCTGTAATATTTGATAAAAATAAGAATAGATATCTTAAATATATGTTGTAATAACTCCTGGAAATTTTTAGGAATTTGTCAACGTATACTTATATCGCAAGTAAGTCCATGGGCAGCTCCTAGAAGTAAACTGCTAACTTTTGAAAATAACGTTGATCGGGGCAAACAATGTTACGAAAATAACAAACTTGGTGATTTGAAATTTCGTGAAAACTACTCGACTTTCCAAGAAACCAAATTCCAAAAAAAAAGGTAAAACCAAATACACATTCATGACGTTTTAGCTGCCTCATGCAGCTGGCGACTGGTGGAAAGATTAACAACAATTAGCAGAACATTTAAAAATACAAGCGAATACCAAAACAAAAACGTTGGGAAGTTGTTAGGAACTCATAACTTGTTTGTAAAAGCAAAATATTTCCGGAAGGGAAGTTAGTTGGGTGAAGAGAGTTGAATTGTAATAAGCATTTTATGTGTCAGGTTGCAACGCAAATGAAAAAGGAAAATTGACCTAAGATCCAAATTGTTACAAAAAAGTTAAAAGGATGCCAACTCAAATATTGAAGATTTGGAAATAGTATTTGATATGGGAAACGTGAATAATCTGTACAATGCGCTTAAAATTCAAGAAGAATGTTCGAATTCTGATGAAAGTGTCCAATATTATCATTCGAAAAAAGCAAGACGTGTTTTGGAAAGTGAAGGTGAAATCCCAGTCAACCTAAATATAAAGCAACGTCGACGAACAGTACTTTACTATACTGGAGCGGACGACGTAGTTGCAAAAAATTCACCAGCTTTTATACGTCCCCGTAAAATCAATATATCTGGCGCAGCACCAAACTCATATTTCATTCAAATATTTATTATTTGTCTGTATCTGACCAAGCACTTAAAAAAACAAAAAGCTGTATTAAAATAGATCCTGAAATCGCACTAAACGGTATAGCACATTAGCCCAAAAGAGACAAAGTGAAAAACTTTCCAGGATGTCACGTCAAAAATTGTGTAAGACGAAGACGTTACATTTATGAGAAATGTTAAATGTTGTGGGCATACCGGAATGGATGAGACAATTTGACTTATAATTTACGAATGGAATCGTTGGTTTACGTAATGTAGTTGACAGTAATTGTGTTTTTGACTAAAATCTGGGAATTGCTTGACTGAGGTTGTAAATACGAGTCAGTTATAATCAAGATCGAGAGTTTCAGCAACTAGCCGTAAGCAGCAGCAAGACTGCGTCCGACTGTTCAAGCCAAGAAGGATAATCTCTGTCATGGCAGGTGACCCGCTAGGCGTAACGTCTGCATGCTGACATATGCCTACCGTCACTGCAATGTACAAAGAAAAAGGACACACAAGGATAATCCGTGTTCAGGCCGGAAGGCAGTCAGGCACGGATGTTAGCGCGGTGGCGTGTGATTACCACTTCTGTAATGCAAACTGCCACTGCCCGTAATATGTTTAAGAAAGAGTTTTTGAACGTTAAAAAATAATAGGATAAATGAAATATTGATAATAAAATATATATGTACGTCTAAACAAGGACTTACGATAAATTACAAACAAACGTTATGTTAAAAATATAACGACCGCAATGTACTGCTTATCCGGCTGTCGTTAGCAATGATGAAGATGATAATCGTAGTTATGATGATTTATAAATATAAAAACGATGATGTTTTTGATATGGTGATTGATAATTATGATTATGTTAGTGGCGAACACTTTGCTTATTACTGTCGTTGAATTTACTACGTGCTTAACTATACGTATATGTGTGTGCGTCTCAGTAGCATTTGCTATTGACTAAATGATGAGCGACGCAAAAACAAATTTGCAAACTTGACCCTTAACAAAGTGGACATATTTGTGTATATTTTCTCGTGGAATTTCATTTCAATTTAAATTAATTTCTTCAATTATCGGCAGTCGATGCTTTAGATATTTTTACATCAATAGTTACAAAGGTTTTTACTTATTTAGTGTTTAATTTTCTTTTGGAGATTATCGGTAATTAACCTTTGAAACATTTTCGTACTACTAGCTAATAAAATTTGTTCACGGAACAAATTACCTAATTTGTTTCATGTACTTTCTAGCTGAAAGTTGCCTTAACAATTATTCTTTTCTTAATTAATTGGGGAAGTTCTACGAATTTCGATGTGGTACAATGACCATTCTTTCGCAAAACTGGAGGCATACTTCAACTCTAGTACTCTTGCATTTAGTTTACTTAAGCAAAGTAGTAACAGTAGGCATAATAAAGGAACCACGTAATCATATATATGAACAAATTGTAAATTTGAAAGTTTTATGCAACATACTTTAGTTACTTATTTAATAATTTTAAAGTCCTAACTTGTCGCGATATTTCCCATAACATTAAAGAACTATTAATTGGATTTTGTTATTATTTACGTATAATAACAGTTTTTTGGCATCAATATTTTTTCTATTAATAACGAAACGAATTGCGAATAACACTTGCGAAATCAAAATGGAAGTAAAAGAGGAATTTGAAGATCAATTTTTAATCGATTTTGCTTGCAAGTATCATGAACTACCATATCTTGTCTGTTAAAACAATCGATCTTTCTGGTGGTTAATAAAAGGAATGAATAATGATGCGTCTTAAAAACAAAAGAGAGAGATCAATGAACTGAAAAGAAAGCATTTACTGAATTTTGTACGTCAAGTATACGTAAAACTACATACTATTAACATCTGTTTGCGTAGCAGAAATTCTTGTATATATGTTTGCTGAGCAATTATATGCAAGCGCTATGCAAGCTCTTTGTAGCAGTTCGATCGTAAAAAAATCATATTTGATTATAGAGGAAACCACTTATTATGCCGCTATAACTTTTTGTCGTATAATACAAATCCAAGCGCTTGATACAAACGACATTTTTTAAGAAAGTATTACAAAATTCCAAAGGGGCATGCGCTCAAAAAATGCATTATGTGTGGCAGTGAAGACTGCAAAGAAGGTGAAGGATATTCATTCTATTAAAATTTATTGCCAATATTCCAATGGGTTCTCAAGAAAAAGTTATCCATCATGCGAAGGCACCACGAGCAGCAAGATTATTAAGTACTAGTTAAAGGCATCCGATACAAACAAACTATATTGAGTTCGTAGGAGAGGGTAAAGAACTCAAATGAGAACATTTACTGAAATTTGGAGGACAGGTAAGACTACCACTTCAAAAACCAAGTTTTCAGTTGTTTACTTTCAGAAGGATGATAAAGCAAATCATAAATGACATACAAATACATAACGAAAGAAGCTTTCATAATTCCTTTAGTCCGGCGTTTGCTTCAGCCATCACCCGAATTTAATAAACCGAAACTTATGTATATTATTCCACCTAAATCGAGTTTTGTGTCAGGTACGATGGAGGACGATATAAGTTATTAGGTCAAACCAAAATTGCAACAGGGCATTGGGATTAAAGGATTTAAATTTAATAGCTCGTGTATTCGCAATTGATCGCTCGTGTGATCAAAATTTTTAAGAGAGAAAATCAAAACAACTAGAAACTGAATACGAGTAATTAAAAAAAGCTCTTTTTCTTTCATTTGTTAAATGCTTAAGTTTCGTTGGAAGGCATCCTTGCTTATTATATATACTAGGAAATTCCAGCTTCAATGCCAATGAATGCGAAATAAGCAAATATGCGAATATGTTGTGAAGTTTGCGAAAGTTTTTACTTAATTAAAAACCATTTTGAATATGTTGAAATTAACGCCAATTTTTGAAGAGATAATCCTATGAAAGTGCAATTTTACGCACATTATATTGAAACTTTGGCATGATATAGAATAATCTGCATGTATTTTAATCAGTCTTGATTTGCTCAACGAAAATTTGATGAATTCACGGATATCATCATCTTTTCATAAACACATCAATATATAAATAAAAATTTCTAAAAATTAAAATTATTTTTTTTCTTTCATATTTACTCAATTAGCTTCGCCGAATAATTAATAATTCGAAGTAATTAAAAAATTTTCTTGTTCGCTGCCGGGTAGTGTGTATGAGACTATCCATATGAAAATGTGGTTATGAAAATATATAAAAATTTTGAACAAATTTATAAACATTATATTATTTTTGAACAAATTTATTTGCAAAATTTTTAAGAAAAACAAGCGAATCTACGTAGATATTTGAAAAAATGTATTAAGTAATTCAGTGTCGTTCAACTAGTTCAAGGCAGTTTGTTCTCCATTTTTTGGTGGTGTATTATTATTTTTCTACTTTCTTTACCAATCAAAGCTATCATATCTCTAGATCGTTCGATGGGAATGCATCAATCAAGCCACGCCTCGTAAATATCAATTTCATGGGAGGAGAACTTTTCAAAGCGCTCACTTTTAAAATGGGCTGCGTGTTCGGATTGTTTGCCGTCGTAGTTGCCTAATATGTAACCTACTAAAGTTCTTAAAAAACCATTTGATAAACTGAACACACTGATTTATTAAGTGACATGAACATGTCGTATCCAGCTTAACGAATAAATCAATTTCAAATGAAAATAAGTGACACAGTCCAAAATGGAAAAAAGAGCCGAAGAAGAAAAAAGCAGCACGAAAACACATTTATTATTTCATTTATCAGATCACGTACGAGGCATTATAGTATAGTATGCCGACTAGAGGACGGAGCTGAAAATCTCGTTTACGTAAAGACTTTTGCGTTCACACACATGTGACCACGGATACTTGGAAGCATACAAATACGCTTTCTCTGTACGTACCGGAAGGATTTGTGGAATAAAGTTACATGCACGTAATGAACACATGGATAATATACAAACAGTTCTAATATTTTGCTAGGTACAAGTAGTCGCATTCCTTCGTAGGTATATTTACATGCTTATCAATGTGGATATACTGTCATGTAGGTTTTTTTCTTCTAATATTTACAAGTAAACTTTAGCTTCGGTTTACACACGAGAAGCGATTACGCGAATGCGCTTTAAAGTATGCTACTGATTTTAATCATTTGATAATAGCAACAAGCACACGGAAATTTTAAACAAAGTTATTTTTTTGTCAAGAAAAAGAGGAAATAAAGCACTACAAGAGATCTATAAAACCTGTGAACATGAACTCGACTTGGGAAATGGTCGTTAAGCTAACTTAGTTTATACTTTCATTTCTGCAAGTAAATTATTTCTTTACGTACCTGCTTATACTAGTCACAATAGTTTTTTTCTCAATTAACGTCTGTCATGGATTCTACTTTTTGGTATGAGATTTCTTTTAAAGGATTCAAAAAACAGTAGTTATTACAAACAGTCGTAGTAGCAGTTTTTGCTCTTCCTAAACAGTACTCAAAGACGATTGACTGTTTATTTATGAATACTTTGAATTTATTTTTCATCAAAAATGAACACCAATTCATATTGTCAATAATCATTACATTCGTGCCTGTCACTAAGTTTAGTGATTGCGATGCGAATTTTTGATTTTTTTCATAAATACTTATCCTTATTATCATGCAAACACCAGTCATTTTTTCTAAAGAATAGCTTTTTTGAAGGAAAAAGCACAATGATTGTCGGTAATTTTTAAAAACACTGTTTGCTTTATTCTGTGAAATAAATAAATAACGCTGGCGGTAAATGTATAATTATTTAAAATTAATAGTACCATCTAGATGAAGATGGCTTTAATTTATAAGACAATTGTACATTTATAACAATTCAAAATAAATAACTAATAAACTTAACTCTAATTCGAAAGATGGGGTCGATCAATCCAGGCACTTCCACATTTTTTTTAAAATGTAGCCCAATATCATACGGCTGTATCAGATATTTCCTTTCTTTTGAAGTTCCCAGAACAGAGATATTCTTGATCTACATAAGGTTCAAACGTTTCTTGCTCTAAGGCCTCCTCATTCATTCGTTGTTCCTTTCCCTGTTCTTAAATCGTTTATCGTTATAAAAAATTAGAATGGACGTTGAGACTCGACGCAACATAGAGCAAGTTAAAAATTGGCGTTATCTTGACTACTTTATAAACAACAAACTCTAAACTACAATTCTTAGCAGCTAATAGAACGAAAAAGTTTACAAATTGTTAAGAGAACCGCGAGAAATTTCAATGAAGAACTCGTTGCGATTTCCACAGTCACCAAAAAATTATAGCTTTATTCCGAAGACGTCGTTCATCTAAATCTTAGTAAAGAATCTTTCTAGAGGCAGAAACATTCTTAATTTATTAATTTGAGATGAAAGATAACAATGATTCATTCAAAAGCGGGAAAGACTTACTTGTTTTTCAATAAAGAATGACAATTTAGTAAAGTCAACTGGTACTTTATGTAAAATTCTTAGGAATAAATAGGTCTAGTGTTTTTTTTTTTTTTTGCCTGAAAACTTGGGACCTTGGTTAATTAGTCTAAAAAAATAATAATTCACATAGCTCACAAAGAATATAAAACTTTTGTGGGTAGGGATCTTTTCTGAAATGAATAAATTCAACTATTCGATGGTAGCTCACAGTAAAGCTCACATTTCTCTTATTGGTTATCGTTACATATATTTTGAAGCACAAACTATTTAATTCAACACGTCTCGAAACATTTCGCCAACCAATGTTTTAACTTTGAATTTTAAAGTAAATGCAAAATATATCACATCGAGTATAAAAGCAGTAAGCAGTTGCTTTCAAGTAAAAAAAGAAGATAACAAGGAAGTCAAAATAACGTCAACGCTCTTCTTCTTCTTTTCTAAATGAGGGAAGCAAGAAGTACTTGAAATCATAGAATGAAAGCAATTGATATGCGCGCAAATAGACGGCAGCAAAAGTGGTTTTTACTATTCTTTAAGGAAATGAAAAAGTCTTATAAAAATAGATATTAAAAATATATTAATATAGAGGAGGAAAGAAAAACAAAAGCAAATTTAATCAGTGAAAACAATTTATACACATAAGTAGAACAAGAAAAATCTTTCACTGAATGCAGTAGAACAGAATGCTCTCATTTCAAGGTAGTGAACGCCACTCATGAATTATTTATGAAGACTTTAGTATTGACCCTAAAGAATTTGGACAAAAATTATGGTTATTTATTGGTAACTTCGCAACTATTGATTGCGCCTTACAATTAGTAATGTAGTAATTATATAAATTTTCCATTTTAGCTGATAATCTTTTGCCTTCTTTTTTCAAAGCCTCCTTATCAAGAGCAATTTATCTAATCTACTTATAGTTTCACTATAAATGAAAGTTTTACTTTAAAGAATTATTGATAGAATCAAACAGCAATTAGACTCTTTCAATAAGAATTGAAAGCTTTTGAATTGTCTATGGAAAAGAACAAATTAAAAAATTTTTACTTTCTTACTTTCACTGATTAATAGTGAAAATGGAAATCAATCCATCCCCCCAACAATAACAAGAGTCGGTTTGGCGCTGTTTTTCGTTTGGGATAGTAATCATAGAACGACTAACGTTTTTGGGCTAAGGTGCGTATATAAGTGTAGGTCTGCCTTTCCTACGTTCTTTACAAGGGAGCAGCATTTCATATGATAACAAAATTCCGTTAATTATTAATTCGTTTCATAATTTTGCGCACACAAAGTAGCTCAATCAAAGAGAGAAAACTTTAAAAACTGGACAATTGGTATGCTTTTCCTTGTTACCCATATCGAAATTTCTCAATTTCTATGCATTTGTTAAATTTATTACTATTAATTTATTAATGTTTATTTGTTTTTTTATACCAAAAAATATTTAATTAATAAGATTATAAGTAAAATTTTTTATTTGGGAAAACAAGAAGTAAATCATTGTCAGTTAATTTAATTTAAAACAAGCTATAAAGCTTATATATCCACCTACACTCACAAGCAAAGACCGTCAACCGATCCCAGCTTACTTGAAAACATTTTCAGTTTTATATTCATCTATGAGAGGTTGAACTGTTGCATGTTTGTAAGATTAATTTATATTCTAATAGAGAAAAAATAGATACATTTTCATTTATGTTATATTTTAAACAAGTGATCACATAAATTTGGATGATTTGAGGATTTCTTCTACAAAATTTCACATAAGTTATATTTCCGCCTAAGTGGTTGGGTAGGCAAAGAATCCCAACTCGTATGTTCAAATCTCAAGTACGGTAGAGAATATAAATATTGGAAGTATTGGAAATAACAAGTGGTCGTTCATTTACTTACTCTCTAAAGTAACAAAACTCGAAGTTCGCTCATTTACTTACTCTCTAAAGTAACAAAATTTAAAGTTCGCTCTCTAAAGTAACAAAATTTGAAGTTCAAATACATTGCAACAAGTGGTACACAAAAAAAAGAAACAAAATAGTGGAATTAGCAAAAACCAAAACATTGTGGTAAGGATTTAACATTAATTTTATTTATTATTAATTAATGATTTAATGATTATTTTGTCTACCAGCGCACTGTTCGTCTAAAAATTCTCTCTTTCCAATATTCTTCAAGCGGATTTCTCATAATATTGTGAGCTTAACGAATAGCAAGACCGTAAAAACAACTAGAACTCACAACTCCTGACTTTAACATCCTGGCACTGTTTACAAAGATAGATTCAATTAAAAGTTTGTCACGGGTCTAGCTCAGCTTTCGGTAGAGCGGTTAATTTATTTGACCTAGCATGCTGGGCCGCAAGGCAATGAAAAAAACTAAAAAGGAAATTCAAATTAAAAAAAGATTTGATCCTGGAAAAACAATGTAAGTCCGTTTATAAGGTCTGTTGTCCGCACTGTACGTTGGTCCTGTTTTAGTCCGTCCGTCACTGTTCCCAGGCCCCATACCTCCACTCGCGTGTACACAGCCTCATGGCCCCGCTACACTTTACTTAACGTTTACGAATACCCGGCTGTTAAGTGATGAAGCGCCAGCTAAATAGTAACGCCTTCTTGCTCCAGTCGCTGAGGTTTCACAAAAGCAGATGTGGGTACAATAAGTGCAATATTGTCATCCATACTGCCGACGATCGATGTTGTCCTATTTGAAGTGTTACCGCCCGTTAGATGCTCGGCTTCGGAGGTCAGTTTAGTGAGGGAACCGAAACTTTGGTAGAACTGTTCATCTCATTGATGTTGGAGTGGCAAACGCTGTCGCTACTGTTAGTGATCGTGCTCAAGCTAGAATTGCGATCACTGTAGCAAGTTACCGAATTGTTTGGTGCTGTAGCGTTTGGATTTCCGTTGCTACCAATATTTGAATTCCCATTAAACTTGCTGAACTTGTTGACAATACCGTCGTTCTTGTACCCATTACACTCTGGCCGTTATTGCTGCAATCATTGGTATTATGAGGACGCTGAGAATTATCAGTGCTAAGCAGCGACGACGTTAGGGAATGACAATGATTGCGGTTTCTGCTGTGGCAATCTGACTCTGCTTTTCAACTCTGGATTTTAATCCGTCATCACACTGGAAATGGCTTAGAATGCCGTTATCAATGCAAGTCGCGTGGAGATCTCCGATGGGTTAATTTTAATATTTGCAGCTCCTGCTGATTTTTTCTCGATTTGCCCAGCCGTAGCTGAAGCAGCAGTCTCATCTTCTAAAGTCGGCATTTTTAAACAGAATCACGAGGACGCAAAAGGCATTTGAAAATCTTCGCTCAACGTCCCGAAACCATAATCCCACTGTTATATCTTAGCGGAATTTTGACGGATTCTCTTAAAATTTGTGTCTCTACCCTTTCATTTATAGATTAATTTAAATTTTTTACAACAAAAAAACAAATTTTTAAAGTTGCATTTAAATTTATTTTATCAATATTTTAACTCCTAGTTTTACTTCCTTTGTTTTTCTTTTTTTTTTGTTTACACTTTAGTTAAGTTAATTAATTTCTTCGTCAATAACAATTTAAGATTTCTTTTATAATAAAAAGGAAAACGAGCAGACAAGATTTGCAGACAAAAAACACGTGGAAAGAACGCTACAGATCACAACATTCAAGTTTTAAGTTTTTTTTCTTCTTGGTATAAAAGTTTTTACAACGCAATAGTCACAGGCATCCTTTCTTTAGATATTAAGTAGCTATTTTGCACTTTTTCCGTTTACAAGCAATATTTGTTATTCTTTGCGATTAATTCCCGTGCAAGGCGTCCGTTTATCTTCAATTTTTAAAAAAACCATCTTTCCTCTTCAGAGGTTTGTTCCCCAAGAAAACTCAAAAAACAAAACCAGCGAAAAACACCACCGCTGAAGTTTTCAGCCAAAAGGTTCTCTCTCTGCTCTCTTCTGCATACCTAACGGCCAGCCGCTATTTTGTAAAGATCACGCGATGTCGCCTAACGGCATACCGCTATTATGACATTTCGTGGTTAGACCAGACGAACAGATCCCCTACCCCAGCTCGAACTATAGTATACTGTATTATCCTAGCGCTATAATACCCTACACTAGTACTACGCTATACTATACCGTATTATCTTGTGTTATCGTACCCTAGTAATATACTACGCTATACTATATTATATTATCCCTCACTAGTAATATACGTTAAAAGTTTCATGGTGAAGAATTATGTATATACCTAATACGTAAAATTTTTACACCTTTGTGCCCTTATCCTGCTAACCCAAATTCCTTTTAAAATTAACCAAATAATCCCAATTAGCTTTGCGTAAGAAACACACACAACAACTATTGCTTTTTTACCTGTACAGCCTCTGTTTTAATAATTTATTATAAATATTTTTCATATTTGGTTTGTTTTATTCTCCGTGTCGCTTCTTTTTCAATCGTTTCGTCTTGCCATTTTAAACGAAATTTAGGCGTCCTTCTCATCCTCGTCCTTTTCAATTAAACTTTTTCAAGAGAAAAACGACTGTAAAAAGATCTGGAAACTGTTATGCTTATATTCATGGAAGCAATTGTTAAAAAGCGGTAATCCTCTCTTTATTTCTTTCTCTCTTTCAGAAACGAATAAAACAAAAAGTTACTATAACAATGCCAGCAATCCTTGGTGATGCCAAATATACCCGAAATCTCCTCTCAAAGCAGACAAAATTTCTACAGATGACATCGCCCGAATAATTTTGGATCTAATTTTGAACCTTGAAAAGCTTCTTGGCGATCGACTTCTTCCAATATCGGGGCTTTTACTTGGTCTTTGCCTGCAAAGCTGTCGAGGTAGAAGAATTTTCATTAATTTTACTTTTTTAATGATTTTATGTCACAATTATAAAAAACAGCACTAGGAGTGGTAGATTTGCATAGGTTTCACTTGGATTTTTGTCGTCGTCTTTAGAATTGCTATGCTTTGACTCTTTTGTGGAATGTTGACATTTGATATGGAGTGTTTTAATTTGACCCGTACTTGCCTTCAGAATTAAAATCCTGTGCAGTTTGATTTTATTCAATAAACTGTAGATTTTGTTTAACTTTCGATTTTAGTAAGCCTTTTTTATTCTCCTTTAAACTTTCATTATCTTTCTCTATGCTGTCCCAGCCACACATTCTCTTTTTGCTCGTCATAGTCTTCAATAACAACTCTTTTCTCACGGACCGCTAGACTACTCCACTCTTTCTGTTCATCTTGCATATCAATAAATCCTTTCGATGATGCAATCCAGCCACATCCTACGGAGACACGCACGCTGACGATGTTCAGCTATTTTCTTCTTTTATCTTGGAAGCGCATTCATATCTCCATCAGTTTGAGTTAATATGGTGTTCTTTAAATTTTATGAAATTGAGATTAATAAAATGTAGGAATCTTTCTTTTTCAAGGAGGGCTATAACATTGTTATATTATCTTGCGTAAACAACCAGCACGCATTGTTATTTTTATTACTGTTTAAAATAAAAACATTTCTGCCTTTCATCTACTCCATTAACATAGAACATAAGGTTTCTGCAGCTTATTCCTAAAATTTATTTAAATGAATAATTGAAGAGAAAGAGAAAAAAACTCTATTTGTATATATTAATTTGGGGAAAAAGAAATCCATTATTTTTATGTAAACTTCAGGACATTATTATAACCAAGCTCCCGAAGTTTCTGGCGAGTCACTGTAGATGTGTGCGGCCTAGCGTTGTCCTGGTGGAACACGACACCTCTCCTGTTGGCCAATTCTGGCCGTTTCTGGTCAATCGCTATCTTCAAACGGTCCAGTTGTTGACAGTAGAGATCAGAATTTAGCGTTTGGCCATATGGAAGCAACTCATAATAAATAATCCCCTTCCAGTCCCACCAAATGCATAGCAAAACCTTCCTGGCCGTTTGAGGTGCTTCACCGCTCTTTGACCACGATCGTTTTCGCACAGGGTTATCGTATGTGATCCATTTCTCATCTCCAGTCACCATACGTTTAAGAAATGGGTCTATCTCATTCCGTTTGCCCAAGGCTTCGTAGATGGAAATTCGATCCATCATGTTTTTTTCTGTTAATTGGTGTGGCACCCAAACATCGAGCTTCTTTTTGAATCCAGCTTTGTTTAAATGGTTTAAAACTGTTTTATGGTCGATTTTTAGCTCCTGGGCGAAGTTACGACTGCTAACATGCCGGTCAACTTCGATCATTTCTCCGATTTTATCGACATTTTCGACGACCGGCCTACCTGTACGAGGTGCATCTTTAACATCAAAAATTCCTGAACGGAATCTACGAAACCAAAATTGCACATAATTGGCTGTTACAGTATCGGAACCATAAACACCATTCACAATTTTAGCCGCCTGGCTTGCATTTTCGCCTTTGTCAAAGAAAAACTGTAAAATGTACCGAATTTTCTCTTTGTTCACTTCCATTTTTAACACGCTGTAACTCACAACTGAATGCATCAAACAAAAAACAGCAAAAGAATTTTTTTTACTGCGAAATGTCACCTTTCCAACGAGCATAAATATTAAATTGTTTGATCGATACTTTACGAGAAATCTATCAGTGCAGCCATCTACCGAAAAAATAATGGATTTCTTTTTCCCCAAACTAATATATACATGAACTGTATTTAAAATAAAGTCTACATACAGTATCAAGAATTGAGGTTTCCGTTATTAAAAACTGTAGTTCTGGCTTGACGATCAAAAAATATATTTCTTAAGAAACAAAGACTCATATTAAGCAACACTTCAAAATTTTGTTTAAGTTAGCGTAAAGTTATAAGCAAAAAATAAAAAACACGAAAAAGTCTACATTCAGCATCGCTAGAATAACTATTTATAAATTGCTAAATAACAATTTATAAATTAATCAAATTTCTTTATTTCTTTTCTTTAAAATGTCACAAAATATACGAAAGCGCAAAGCAGTTTCTCATGAGATTAGATATAGTATTATAAAGTTAAGAAGTAAGGGAAATTCTGCGGAGAAACAGCAAAAACAATTGAACGTAGTCGTGCTACTGTCCAAGTTGTTATCAAAGATCACAATAACGTAAATACACCAGAAACTGGGTATCGAGTAGTCCAACCAAACAGTCTTACAGAGTGTAAAAATCATAAATATGAAATCGTTTGATCGATACTTTACGAGAAATCTATCAGTGCAGCCATCTACCGAAAAAATAATGGATTTCTTTTTCCCCAAACTAATATTTAACAATAACTTTGTGCCAATTTTCAGGACGAATTATTAAAAATTAGACCTTGTTGCCAATCGTTTAATAGGCTACCTAATTTTGTCGAGAAACATGAAAATGTTTTCTTCACGTAATAGCTTTTTCAAAAGAAGACTTTATATGAAAAGTGGTTGTACAAACGGTCTAGTCTGGTTTCGTCTAAGCTGAAATTCTTAGTTAATCACAACACTGCATGGTCAATGGTCTCTTTGCAACTTTGCAGCCTTCACTATTTTCCAAATAGTGAGTCTTCTCCGCGATTGATTCTCTGAAGACGAAATTCACAAGAGTTGACGTTTAAAGACAAAGGTGGTTGAAATCAGAATTTTCGGAACATGTTGAGGTCCATGATTTCAAAGGGCTTAAGATGATATGTAGACAGACTCTTTCGAACGCTTTTTCAAATCCGATTGAAAGAATTGTAACAGGATTTGTTTTACAAATTGGTTTCATTGAGAGATAATCAACGTGCGGTAGAGCATCAACGCAGCTTTTGCCTGGCTTAAATCCACCTTGCTGATTTGTAATTCAATTTTTAAATTCATCGCCACAAATAACCCAGGAGCTATATTTTTGACAGTAAGCATAGCTGAGAGATTGGACGGTAGTTTGATTGACATAACAGGTTTAATTTTTTGGAGCGGAAACAATCATCACAAGTTTCCATAAATGGTGGAAATGACTAATAGAAAGTATTGTATGAGGTATTGTATTATTTTTTTAGTGTCATTATTATTATATTAATTGTAATTCACGCTTGTTTGAATATGACATTCATCTTTTCATATAAAATACCAAGCATATTATTTTCCTTTTTTTGGTAAGAAAGTTCTCAAGTTCTAAAACGTATATAAGTTTCTTTAGGAAAGCGGCGCATCTGTTAATAGAATAAGCATCTGACAAAGTAACTGGAGCTCGCTTATTTTCAATGAAGCTCTGAAGAGTTCTCCGACCATACTTGTCCGAAGTGGTGAAATATTTTGTTTGGTGCGATTAATGGCCTATTTGAAATGCAAATGCTTGCAATATCTCTGTGGCATGGAGCCTTCGCTAGTGTATTGATTCTGTTCCGCACAACTCCCATCAAAATGTTCCTTCGAAATATTGTTCAAAATTGAGATATTTTGATTCTCTTAATTACTTCTTTTTATAACTACGTAAATAGTATAATCAGGATATCTCTTGAAAAGAAGCAATAAATCCATATTGCTTCTCCTTACCAAGGCTATGGTTCAACCAAGGAGGAGATGCAAGTTCCAACTATTAAATTCCCCAAGAACAACCATCAGTAGAGAAAGCGTGGAGAAAAATTTACAAAGTCCTCGTTGGGTGATAGATTGCAAAGGGGAAATATGTAATTAGCAAAGTAAGTGTTGTGTTCCAGTTTAATTTTTATGCAATGGTTAGTATTCTTAAGTTTAAACTGGTGAGTCCATCAGGGATGTTAAATTTAACAAGGGTGTCAACGCTCTGTTTTAAGAATGAACTTTGATCCCTTATAAAGATAGGGTTGAAATCTCTTATGATAATTTGCGGTATACTGAAATTATTAAAGGCCCTTTCATGATTCATTGCGGAATTTTAAAGCCTTTTTTGGTTGTATTATCATGTGAGCTATTAAGTTGAGATGTAAGCATTGCTATAGGAGATGTCGTTAAGATTGCGATCACTGTGTTTACTTAAAGATTCATTTATCTTACCAATTGAAAAATCAAAAACGTTGTTATTACATGTGATGCTTCCGACTGTTTGATGAATGACTTGATTTGATTGAAAATTGGTGCGAAAAGCAACAATTTCTTTGTTCTTCAAATTGCTTGGTTGGAGCATGATTGAATTCTAGACACCTATGTTGCGAAATATTTAAACGAATCGACTTAATTTTGGAAATCGTGTTACTTGTCCAGGAAAATGAAGACATTGTCTACAAACCTTCTCGGCAGCAAAGTCGATTTCGCCTTTTTTGTGGCTACATTAAGGATCAAACTTTGTATTGCAAGCTCCATCGTCAGAAAAGGCCCATGTTCGTACCTTACTCACGGACTCGCTAAACGATGTCTCTAGATTGTAGATAATAAGACGAAAGAGTAATGTTATATGGCAATTTGATAACTTAGTCGATTACAAACATGTAAAATTTTTTCGTTTACTTGATAAAATTTTGCATTAATTTTTGTGTTGTCCTCCATTTTGAAGTCTTTTCATTCTTCTCAGCTTAAATTTATTGGTTTCTGAAGATCTGTGCTTGCCTGCCCATCTGTGCGCCTTGTTTCCTTGTGTTCAACCTACAAATCGCAATTTTCGAAATATTTTGATGAAATTGGTATACCACTGTATCTTGGACCAAAGACAAACCCTATTGAAATTAGTTCGGACTGGACCACTATTTAGAAAAGTCGTTATATGAACAATTGTGTTAAGCGGAGTGCCTGCCCTTCTTTAGTTGATATAAATTACATTGAAATATTTTTGGTGTTATTTGGCTTTTTTTATTTACAGAAGAAACAATGGAACGACAATTTAAAAAAATATTCATTCAATGCAAAAATCAGTTCACTCTAACAGTGCAGTTAACAAATCTTTCCAAACGATAGGAAATAGCCTGAAAAATTTGTGAACCGTATGGTTAGTGGAAATTCTTGCACAAATTTAGTTTTGCTTCATCTAAAAATATTTAATAGGGCTCTTATATTATAAATATTGTAAGCGCCGTCACGGATAATTTGAAAATGAAAATTTTTAAAACTTTCGAACAACAGCAAAGCAGAAACGACTAAAACCAGTAATAGTTATATACCTATATATCCGCGAAGCAAGCCTGAGAGAAAAATCTTTAAAATCAAATAAACGCAGTGTTAGGCTACCGAGTTAAAGCAAACAGGAAGTGAAAGAGAGAGATCCACTATTCTACGGTTGCAAGAATATGTGCCAGTATATTACTCATAAGCAAAAATTATCGACAGCGGGCTCACCGCTCACTGGTGACTTTGTCCGATGCAGCAAAACGTGGAAATTAGGAAAAACTATTCGTATATTTCGCAGAAGATAGGTTTCTGAAGTACACAATTCTTTCAAGTCATTTCTACAATCCTTCACAATTTTATCGCAGAGACGTTGAAAGTAGCGCCAACCCGATTCGAATCATCTTGTTGACACTCGAACTTGATGAAGGTTACATAAGAACCTTTGGAAAGGACATACGTCTAGCCATTCATGCATTTGTATATAACTTTAGAAAAATTTTCTTAAACTTTTCTTATAAAGCTTATAAATAAGTTTTTCTCTATTTCTCCATTCCTTGAAAATGTACTACTCGTTACCGTCACTGCTACTTTAGACATTTTTCAAAACCATACAACGTCCGTGGCAACAACAAAACTCTTTTTCAGTGGTGTTTACGATTGAATCATTACGTTTGAGTACCTAACCTAGTACGCAAATGCTGCTACGAAAGGCCAATGGCAAGCGATCATCCGTTATTAAGATTGAATTGTCTGTTTTGCACCTTCAACTTTTTGTAAACAAGATTTTTATCTGTCACTTTTGGTATATGGCAATATTGATGATCAGCTCAATAATGTCTGTTTTGTTGGCATTGTCCCTCAATGTAAATTTTAATGAATTGGACTAGTTTACCCCCTCCCCCCGTAGGTTTAAACTTGTAGATACTTCTCTGCTTAGTAGCTACGATACTCTCCAGCGTAATAGAGTACCAGTCATAACGTCTTTTGAATACTCTGGCCTAATAAGAACAATAAGTTTAATCGCACTGCGCACACTTCGAACAATCTTTTTTGCGCCCTTACCGATGTTGCTAATTCTTAATACAAACTACGCAAACACTACTCCCCACTTCCTACTACCATAATTGCTTACTGGCATACTGTGTAGTTGATCAGACATATTGAAAAGGAGTTCTCGAAGCTATGATAAATTTAACAAAATTCAATTTTTTATTTACCTCTACCGGATTCACTTTCTTTACTAACTTACGGCGGCATGAAGCGGCTTTTTTATTATAATTGTCTTCTTGTTTCTTAAAGTTTATAAAAATTTTGAATTCAACTTTATTTAAGGTATCTAATCTACAATCCACATAGAGATTGTGATTTTTCAAATTTTTTTAGTGCTGATTTGAATTGTAAAACAACCACTTAGAACAACAAAAACATTTGTTGCCGCAAAAACTTTTTCTATTTCATTTGTCAGGACACGATATTAAGGGGGTTGTGGTACATAAGCAGATTTTCAAGTTGAATTTAGAAAATGTAACAATAGGAATGAAAACAATTGCAATAAATAAGTTTACTACAGTTTTGCGAGTTTTAAGTCGATTATTAATTACTTTTTGTAAAAAGAAAAAGTTTTTTACCTTTTAGCAAAATAATGATAGAAAATCGGTTTAATTTCTGTAAGTAAACGTGCTCGAAAAATACATGAACACTTATGCTTGTGCAGAAATACGAATACACACATAATATTACAGTGAATTTTGCAAAAGCAATCAATAAGAAAGCTTTAGAGAAATGTTATAAATAATGCTTGTCTTTTAAAAGAAATTTTTTTATTAGAGAATTTGGGACCCAAACGATACCAACTCGTGCGTTATCTGTTACAACTCCGCTCGTCTAACCTTTTGACTTTGTTAATAAAAGATATTACTTTCCGCTAAACAATAGTGGTGCCCAACGTGGGGTCAATTGCACAAAAGTGTCTTACTTTGGCTAGATGATTAAACATGCAGAAGAAAACTCGCAAATTTTTGCGAAGCTTTTTACAACATTTTCATAAAGTTCAACATATTTTGACGACAGTGTCAACGTTTTGTTAGAAGCCTCCTCATTGAGGCGAGCGATGAAAGACAGCATTACGTCTTTGTTCTTTTGGAATTGACCTGAAAGTACCATTGACAAGTACGGAAAGGAAGAATGGTAAAACGCTACTAATTTTACTTAACAGCGCGCGATCTACGTCGCCACGCAACATTACCTTAAAAAAAAATAGAAAACAGCCTTTTTGGTTGTAAATTTATACGATATGTCCAGGTAGATTTTTTTCGTGTTACATATTGGACTGCTAATTAATGTGCATTTCTTCATTGTTGACCTAGAAAACTTCAACTATCTGCTAATGAAATTACGCAATACCAAATTACAAAATAAATTTTAAGCACTACCAGTCTACTCTAATCGTAACATTATAGGCATTTACATTTTTCGTTTTTTTAAATTTTTTTTAAGAGAAAGCTGATTGATATAAAATATTCGGTCGGTTTAATGATAATAAGCTTATTGATATGACCTGGATACGATTGAAGGAAGACATTGCGTGGACCACTATTTATTTAGAAGAAAAATATATTTCGATTTACTAACGCGTAAATCGCATAAAAACAAGCAAAAGAAGTAAGTTTGGATACGACCAAACTTTTTACACCAATCGCCGTCATCCAAAAAAAAATTAAATTTCCATATTCTATAATATTGGATGACTGAGGCTACTTTTTTCTGTTTTTGTAAAAGACCTATGTGCGCGCCTCTATTGTAGTTTGTAAGTGAGAACGAAAAACTAGAGAAAGCAAAGATGTTCTCAATTTATATAGCTTTGTATGCGTATACTTTCACCGATTTGAACTACGTTTAAATTCGGTTGCAAAGTTTAAAAACCATATCTTTTTTTTGCGAACGGAAGGCTATTTACCATGGACATCAGACTGCGCTCATGAACAAGCGAAAAGATGTACATGCTTAGGTGCATTCCGAAGTTTTTGAAGCTTGTTTCTTTTTATAAAGGTACTACTCTTTTGGAAAACATATTTTGCAAAAAGATATCTTTAGCTTACGTTGTACAGTACAGTCCTTCAGTCCATTTTTAATGCCAAGCCGCGTGCAAGAATTTTCAATGTGCTAGCCAAGTTGTGGACGGAGGGACATAATTATGCCGATTCAAAATTCGATGCTGATTAAAAATATATATACCCAGTGGGTTTTCTGATGCATCCTTCTGTCTGTGACAAACGTTTTTACATAATTATTATACAGCAACTCTTCTGTGCTGAGTATAAAATGAAATTTATTTAAAATACAATGCAAAGACTGTTCCAACGGTAGATTTTAATACGATTACTATGAAATTAATGTGGATGGAACGGACGGAAATTATGCTAACATTTTGTTTGCATTTCTTCTATTTTTAGCTATTTTTAAGCTTGGGAGGATCAAAAACACAAAGCAAAAAGCAAATTGAGTGCCAATAGGTTGTGCCTTCAAAAAACCGGAGGAGCGCTAAGCGAGCAAGTGACACTGACTGTGCATAAAGTGAGAATTGTCGAGCTGACAATTTATGAGCGACCATTAGTGGCAACGAGGACTTATATGTATTTGGCGCATCAACTAAAGCTTTGGAAAAAGAGGCGTTACCGTGGAACACAGCAGTGAGTATAATTGCAACGTAAAATTTTTGGTATATTTAATGATTGTTTTTTGTATATGCTTTGACGCCCTCACGTAATAATTTACGACGCCGAGGGTGACATTCCAAGTAAGAAAAGAAAATAAGTGAATGCATTAATTTTCATTTTTAAAGTACTAGTAACAAATAATGTACATAATGATCGTACATAATCACGTTCCGCGAATTATCGACTGAAGTACCATATATTCCATTCACTAGGAGTAGTAAAATTATTCCATTCCTTAATACACACTGAGGTATAAGATCAACTAATGATATCTCTATTAATGGGCTTAATTTTTTTTCAGCCTCATAACATACTGGATATTTAGAACACATTTTAAGCCTGACATACATGCAAGTTTTCTTCTTCTACCTGTTTTCTTTTTCTATTCCAGGGGCTCAAGCAACGAAATATATCAAACCAAAATGTATTTCTTGTCCAAACGTAAATTTCAGCTAAATATCCATTTGGGAAAAACCGATGTGTCCTTCTGAGTCCCAAATGGAGCAATGTCAAAATAGAACAGTGCGACGAGTATGGCAGTGAACATAATTTTTCTTTTAATTTAAGATTGCTAATAAAAAAATATTAACCATACACCATTCATTCTATTTTCTATTTTGTTTAATAGTTACCTATCCGAATAGGACTTTAATTTAAACTATCAAGAACGTAATGTGCACTTTTACATATTACTGGCGTTCATATTCAAATTATTTTCTAATAATAGTTTAAACAAAACATCACCCATTCGACTGTTTTAAAGTTATTGTACAATAAATGTCTTTTATTTAAATTCTCAATTTAAACTATAATTAATTAACGGGTGTTTCATTACGAATTCGCAATGTGAGAACGTTCTCACGTAGTGCGAAAAGAGTCCATCGTGCCAACTGAATCTAAAACAGTTGGCAACAGACAATACAGATGGACAAACGAACAGGTCTAAGTCGATTCAGAATTTGATGCCTATCAAGAATATATATATTTTGTGGGGTCTGTAAAGCTTTCTTATGGGCATTGAAAACGTTTTGATAAAATGTATGTACCCCACGTCCTTCAGTGATTGGTATAAAAATGAATGTAAAAAAGATAAGAGCCTTTCAAGTGAAGATTTAATACGTATTCCATTTATGCAATCGTACGGGATATCTTAACGTTTAGTTTGCTCACCTCTACATTGAATTCAACAACTGCTACATGTCTGCTAGACCAATCCGCAGGACACGGGCCCTCCAGAAATTCCAACACTTCTTCTGTGTTTGAAGTCCCACAAAACTTATCAGGCTGCAAGGTTCATTTAAGGTAGTAAGCAAAATTTTCCACTTTCCCCATACCATTTCTGCATCAATTTCCAGACCTATCTCTTAAAGGATTAATTCGTCTGGTCCGTCGTTTAAGATATTTGACTCTCCATAAGTAATGTTTACCAAAAATTCTTGAATTAATGTTGACTCAAAAATTTCTGAATTTCGAAAATGTTAAATTGATCCGTTGCGCGACCTTTGTAGCTTTATTTAGATTGTTTTATCTAGAGGAATCGTACTGTTTTGTTAATGTTTTCTTAATCTACTCTTGCTACTGATGATTTGCCTTATTCAGGGAGTAATTTGAAACCAGCCAGGTGAATAAGACTTGTGATATCTTCTACCATATCGTCAATTTTAGAACGGCTTTGCAAATTCAGATTGAGGTGTAAATTGTCATCGAGACGGTTTCTAAAGTTTCTAATATCAGTTTTACGATGGATGATATGCATACATATCTACTTAAATATACATATATATATAAATTTAACGGCGAGATATTGAAGAGTCCTGTTGAAATTGATAATCAGGAGAGAGTGATTAGAACTAGGGCCATCACTGTCATAAATGCGAAGTATATTAGCGGAAATGCCAGGGTAAGATGAAATTCAGCAAGTCAGGAATTTTGTCTTGTATATGGGCAGAACAAAATAGCTGTCATTGCGAATGTATTTGTAAAGCACCCTTCCTCTTGAATTTAGTAGTCTAAATCCCTGCTATAAGTCCCCGGGATTAAAGTCACCTCCTACAAACTTTGCTTTCAATTGCCTGAATATACTCGTTGCATAAAACAGGAAGGAAAATAAATCAAGAATTCAAGAAGCTTGTAAAAATGGTTTTCTGAAAATATTTGAAGTTTTGTGTCTAATAGTGGAACGCGGAATCAACATGAGCTCAATCTTCAGAATGATTCGCAGTTATTGAGTTATATTTGTTAATTGTAAATTAAGAATGATTTTCGAAATGACTCTATGATATGAGAAAAATGTCGATAAAACTTTTATGAAGAAAACATGAGAAATATTATATACGCTATATTACGCTAGACCCATACAGCATTGTCATAGAGACAGTTCTTATTTTTGCCATAGAACATCAAAATTATACCCAGTTTTTATGTGAACTTACTATTATGGAGATGTATATTAAAAATTAGACCTCTTTGCAAATAAAGGATTACTTTTCGTAAAAATGGTTGTGTCCAAGAGTTTCAAAAATTGCGGTAACTGTTCAAAATTCAGCACAGTCGATTTTATAACGAATTGCTGTTATCTAGAGTAGAATTAAAAAGTAGTACGTGGTCCAAATTTTGTAGAGTTAATGTTTATATCAAATTATTACTATTGATCAACTTTCATATCACATTACAAAATTTCGAAGAAAAATTCATCTCATTTTCGTTTCAAGAAAATCTTCTTAAACCTTCTTTGCTGGGTTTTCATTCTACGATGAACACGCAAAACACTTTGGGAAGCCTTCGAGCTCTGACATCTTGGGTTTGGTTATCAAGCACGTTGACAGTGGTCAGCAATGCAACGTTCAATTGTTAGCGGAAATTAAAGATGATTTTAAGTCATTCCATTGCAACGATTTACAGCTAGCCAAGGAAAATAACAATTAATTCGACCGCGTGAATTGAAGAGTGAAGATTCTGAACTCAATTTTTGTTTTCATTTTCATTCATTTATTTCATTGTGAGCAAGAACATTGAATTTTCCTTTTTTATTTTTATTTTGTGTATTTATACATTAACATATGAGTATTGTAAAAGAAATTTTGTTTTTTTCACAATCTTATTTCATTCCTTTGTTGCAAGAATGCAAACCTGTTACCTGTTTACTACTTAGTACTAAATCTTTTCTTTATTTCTAAAAATAAAACTGAACTTGTTAGTTTCCACGAAAGCGGAATCATTTCTTATATTTTTTTATCAATACAACCGAATTTCGAAGTGCCGAGGATAAGCCGGTTTACGTTTCCTCGCTAATTCGCCTCCATTAGGAGGCCGCTAGGCAGACGTTGACACCGTCGTCGATGCCTTGATCTAGAAAATCAAAAGTTTTCTTCCAGAATTTTCATGTGGTCGCAAGCCTTACGAATAAAACATTTATGTGTGTATAGACAAAGGTTTATGTAGATTACCTCATCATACCATTCCGGGTACGTTTGCCTTTTCGGTTTATAAAACGTTCTTTATTTTGTGCGGGCTTTTGAAAATAAATGTGTGTTTCATCTATCCAATCACTTCAATAAGTATTAGGAATACTCCAATTATCGTTATAGTACAACAATGCATCAAGACAACAAAAAAAGTACAACAAAAACTTAGTTATCTCGAGGGATACAAAATTTCCGATAGGACCACTCTTTGTGTTGGTATTAGCATCTCACCGAATCAATTCCGTTCAAAATTTTTTTCCAATTCTTACGTCATTCCTGACACAACAACGGAAACAGTGCTTTGTGCAACACTTGAGTAAAAATCGCTACTCGCCAGCCATTCATAAACTCCAGGCCCCACTAATTTGTACTAAACAGTAATCAAAAGCCAAGGCTTTTCCAGAAATGTACCTGCAACAGTATCAAAAGAAAGAAAAGAATCACCAATATTATTGCAGATACATACAAGGGTAAAAGTATCACTTCGTATTAGTCCCAAATATTTCTTTAAGTTTGTTAACTCAAACAAAAAGACTCCTCAGTTCCTTCAGTGATGTCGTACAATAACAGCGGGAAATTGCAAACCTCTGTGTGGATTTCTCTTATTGTAGCTTGTCTGCTGACAGCTCTGCGACCATAAGTAATTACCCGATATTTATGCTTATTTCATGTGCAGAGAAATTATGCGGCGTAATTTCTAATATCTTTGATCTTTTTCTGCGAACGGGTGTCTTTCCGTTATATTGCATTCCACTGCGTAAGAGTGGGAATAGGCGGGTAGTTCTGAACTACGCAGGTATCGCCAAGTTGGGGAACCCACCTAAGCTTTTTAAAAGGATTGTTACCAAACAATTAGTGTTCGCTATCAAAACATCTGTCCCTCTGTTTCAGTGTACCTTCCTCAAGGATAAACCAATTGTAACGAATTTATTACAATTTACTTCTTACGTTTTCCAGGTTTTTTCGTGTGCCTCACAAACGACAGTTGGATGTACGGACTTTAGTAAGGCTTTTGATACAATTAATCATAAATTATTACTCTTTAAGCTACGTTCGTCTGGTTGTGTAAAAAGCTCTCTCAAAGCAAGGAGGAGTACATTATTTGCAATTACAAATTACATCTTTCCAAACGTTCCAAATGATTTGGCTTCATGTTTATATCTTGTCTTAAGAAAATTAAATTTAAAAGTTTATACTCTATAAATCTGATTATTATTGCTATATGTGCAATGCATTGACCAATTTTTTTAAATTATGGCGCTTTGGAACACTGCAGTAAAATCTAAGGGGTCAAACTGCGTAAGATAGTCGTTTTTTTAAACATTATTTTGAATATGGATAGATCAGTTTACTCTGATGAAAATGGTGGGTTTTGGTGATCATTTCTATTTTATACAATTTGGTTTTCTGATCAATTCTCTTAACTAAACAATCACATTTTCAATTCAAATAACTGCAATCGCTGAAAGTTCATTTTTTCGAGCTTTTACTAGAAATCGTTAGCCTTTAAAAACGCTGATGACTTTGGCATCCACGTCTTTCTTTGGAATTTCATTTTTTCATCATCAAGTGCTTTTTATAAGCTTTGTAAGCTTTTTAATATAAAATTATTAAGCGCACTCAAAACATCCCTAAGAAGCTCTACTATTTCTTTCTTGACATGTCAGTAAAAGAATTATAAATTTACAAGGTCATATTATCATCAGTCGCAATGGCAGATATTTGTTAACCTTCTTAGTTTCCAGGTCAATGATGACATTAAGTCCTCCAAATAGCTGTCTCGTTTGACTTTTTAAATGAATACAACGAGAACACTTTTAAAGACTTGATATAAGATGAGTGCTCGGTATCAGTTTCTTGTTCTCCGCTCTTCCACTTTTGCGTTAGACAACTCTCTCTTTACTGACCTCTACATTTTTATACTTATTTAAATTACTTATTTAAAGTAGAGATTACTATGTAGCAGTTAAAATATGCACGAAAAACAATTAAATTTGCTTTAACGTCAACATCTTATACGCATCCATCACTCCAAAGCTGTTTTTTACAAAGCGATGTTCACTTTGCAAAAATTTCGGGTTATCTGTTCGGAACTCTACGTTCCTACTACACTACTATAATTATAATGTGGGGATTTTTTCCTTAACCGAATAAAATCATTCTCTCTAACAAAACAATGCACTGGTCAAAACGGTTTTGGACTTTTGCAGTTTGGTTAAAACCTATTTGTGCGAAAACGTCTATTCTTCAACTTGTATACATATATTGTGTCACATTAACCAAATTCAGTTACATACACAGTTTCAAGACGACTTCTTCATATTGATACATTTGAAATTGCGCATCAAAACTATTCGCGGCAAGTTCAACAATAATTTGTGTTCATTGTCGTTATGCAAGTACATCTGTTGGCGAACTCAGCTGTTGCGTATATATATTGTTTATGCATATATATAAATATATATATATAAATAAATATCTATTTGCATATATATAAACACATTTTTTTCGACTAATTGTGTTAGTACGAAGTTGGCAGCTGAACATGATCAAATGTCGAACGCTTTCTCATACAACTTTTATGTGGGAACGAAGCTTTACGTCTGCAAATGTTTTCGTAATATCAAAACGCTCTATCCGATTCATATCATATTTATCAAATTTTATGTGCATCTGGTTATGGTATTTATACCTCCCTTATAGATAATTGTCCTTTTCCCATCTTTCGCTTTCTGCTACTTAATTGTAAACGATCATGAAAATGGCTGTAATAAAATATATTTTATTTATTGATGATAATGTATGTGCAGAAACCATGAAAATCTCTGATTTATCAAAAAAATTGGAAAGTACTATCAATCTTTCCCTTTCGCCACATTAGCTACTTCATAATATTGCTAGCTACTGCTTTCCGTTTTCAACTATTTTGCATAGCTCTTCACTTGGCCCTTCATTAGCTCCATCACTTGACCCACCCTTTTTGGTTTTGGAGTTTAGCATTTTTCTCTTTCTGAAAATCAAACGTTCTTCTTTCTGCTGTTCTAATAATTCAAAATTAACTTCATCTAGTTGCTTGATATCGCCCTCTATGCGAAGTTTAAATATTTTTTTTGTTTATATTTGATATGGATTGGACCTTTTAACTTAAATTTAGATCCATAATCCAGTAACTATATAGAAATCCATTGCTGATATTCATAATTTCACGTGATGATGAAATAATGATGCTATTTTACTAAATTTTTTGATTTTTTGCTTTCTAGGTTATGTTTAACTCATTGGTGATGAAATTGTTTACGTTAAAATGAGTAACGTGCTGTTAACTTAAATTTATATCCATGATCTAGTAACTTTATAGAAATCCATTGATGATATTCAAAATTTCACGTGATGATGAAATATTGATGCTTTTTTACTAAGATTTTTTCAATTTTTTGCTTTCTAGGTTATGTTTGACTCTTTTCTTTATTTCTTTATTTCAATTGAGTAACACGCTGAAGTTGGTTGTGTACACCCCAACGACAGCATGAAGACTGAAGTTTAAATAAATATGTATTATTTATAAACATTTGGCTTACACACTGTAAGCTTTGCTTATCATATATAGAAATTATATATAGAGATGTAGTTTTTTTATTTATCTTATTTTTTTTATTTACGTTTACATGAAACTCAACTAAAATAAATTAATTATTATTAATTATTATTAAAAATTGGCATGGAGTATATAAGTAGTAAGTAAAGAAGAAAAAAAACAGTAATGATTAAATAATTATCCATGAATAAATAAATAAGAAGGACAAAAAAGAAAAAACTCATGTACACGACTGTACAGTACCAAATTGAAAGTGAACCCCTAAGCCATTGCAAATTACTATATCGCTGGCAGCTGATATAGTAAACAACATCAATTAATTATCGACTCATAATGAGATCTTAAGATTAAAAGTTAGTTAGACATAGGTAAATCGAACGTATTACGCAAAATAGTTTTGATAGACCTCAAAGAATCAAAGTGATAGATATCACTTAGATTTCTGCATACAACACTAAACGGGTTAAACAGCTCGTAATTATATTTACATTGACTCAATTTAATGAACGTAAAGTGAGTAGAAAAGTGGTAAGGGACATTAAAGCTTATGGCACCAAGTAATGTAGACGAATCGATAGTACCATTAATTAACTTAATTAAGAAGGAAGCATTAATCTACGTTTCTCAAGTGAGGCTAAGGATAACAGAAGCAACATATTTTCATAAGGGGGCAAAGAGATAAGTGGGCATCAATCCAAATTTCTAAGGACAAACAGCAAGAATTGCTTTTAAACAGTTTCAAAAGAGTCTGCATAAAACCATACAACAAAACCATACTCAAATATTGATCTAACTAAACAAATCTTATAGCCTTTTTATAATGTAAAGATCTTTAAGCTCTTTCGATCACATCTTAATGAAACCTAGCGCGCACCTAGCTGTACTTAACAAAAGAGAGCTCAATGTGCAAATTAAAACGTAATCTTTAATAGAGTCCCTAAAACGATGAACGTATCGACGTTTTCAACTTGTGTGAATCCGTGAAATGCCCAGTATTGAATGAATCCTCCTTCAGAAACAAGCTTCTTGCATCTTTTTAGATATTATAAAATTTAACGAACACCATCTAACCAAATTATTTAAGTCGGTTTGAAGCTGATACGTTTGCGATTCCAAAGAGAAGGACGAAAACAGTTTAACATTGTCAGCATGCGTTTCAATTACCGAGGGTAGATCATTAATCTATACGAAAGGGATTCTAAATGGCTGCTTTGGGAGACGCCAGACGTCACGGGAAATTCATCCGAGACAACGAAGAATGATCTGTTATGCATATAAGAGCTAATCTGTTTCACTAAATAGAAAGAGAAGCCAGAGGCGTAAACTTTGAAAACCAATAAGTAATGGTTAACTAAATCAAACGCCTCGCTAAAATCAGTATATACGGCATCCGTGCAAGAGCCACCAACAAAAGTTTCGAAAACATGGCAAGTAAACTCTAAGCAATTCGTGATAGTAGATCTTCCTCTCCGAAAGCCACGCTGCAATGGAGATATATAAGATTTGATAGTAAAAGCTAAATGCTGAGTAACAATTTGCTCAAACAATTTAGGAGAAACACTCAATTTGGCCTCTATAGTTTTCAATATGATGTCTATTTCCACATTTGTGAATTGGAATAAAGAAACTATTCTTCCAATATGGAGGGAAAACACCTGATTTCAAGAAGTGAATTAAATCATTGAAATAACACCAGATAGCTCGACAGAGCATGTTTTAAATACACATTCCTTCTAAGAAAAATACCCATTAGGTCCAGGCGCAGAACTACATTTTAAAGACTCTAAACCTAAAATCTAAAATCATATTCTAAAATGATCAAGTTAGGAATCAAAACCGAGCTAAATATCGGATACGGACAGTTTACAGTTGAATCGGTATTAGCAATAGAACAACTTCGTCAGAAATATTCAGCAAAGAGATTCGAGGCTTCAATATCATCAAAAGACTCAGAGCCACTGGAAGACACAGAAAAGTGATATATGGCGATTTTTCTTTTGGATTTGACAAACTTTTAAAAAGAACTAGGATTAACAAGCAGTGAAAATTTAACAAAAGAGATCTCCAATAATATTTGTTGTTGAGGTAATTAAATCTGCCTTCATGGGGAATAGGCAAAATAGTCGTAAGCCATCATCATCAATTTTTGGAAAGCTTTCTTTTTCAAATTTGGTAACATTTAATTTTATGGTCGCATGCTCATCAGGCACATGAATTGCCAAGATGCTTCTAATACAAAATCGCTTACTCATATAAATTCGTGACGGTAAATTGCATGTAACACTGAACAGCTGCTGTATATATTGTAAAGGAAAAATTTTGGCGTGTACACATAGTTTGTTTATTGGAAAGATTCCCTAGCTATCTTTTCAAAGTGTGACCAAGAGTTGTTGGTGTATTTCCCTATGCTGCTCGGCTTCAGTACGCCAAGTCGAGCTGTCTCTTAAAAATGCCAATTGAGCTCGGCATGAGACAGTCCCTATCTAAAGTTACAAGGCGGATAGAACGTCTATCGTTGTAACAGCGAATTGATACGCTTTGATTGAACTGCATAAAACAATTACTTTATTCAGTTTTTACTCGGCTATTTATACATAAGTTCTTATACTAAATTATGCTCACATCTACAAAAATGATAATTGTTTTGATTGGGGGCGCCTGGCATGATATTGCATTTCGTAATGCAAGGTGAAGTGTGACATAATTTTTATTTTCGCATAATTCTGTCACACTTCAAAGTGAATGCATATAACGATATACGATCACACTACAATATATACTCTCGCTCTCTCGTTGCCATGTCTATCATCCTTATCCTTTGTAGTGTCCGCTTTATCGTTTGGATGTGGCTGGGTTTTTTTTATTATTTTCAATGTGTAACGGCCGCGAACAAACCTCGGGTAGGGTGTCTGTCGGTCTGTGTCAACCGCAAGCGGCGCAATAACGGCATGCCGTTAGACAAAATCATGCGATTTTGTGGTACCGCAAATAAATCGCATGATCTTGCGGTATATGTGTTTATTTTGTTCTTTTCTGATCTCCTTGCTTACAAGTACAGGCAAAATCGTATGATTTTGCGGTACCTTTGCTTGCTTTTGCAAGTACAGGCAAAATCGTATGATTTTGCGGTACCTTTGCTTGCTTTTGCAAGTACAGGCAAAATCGTATGATTTTGCGGTACTCCTTTTTTTTCCTTTTGCTCTTGCAAGCATAGGCAAAATCGTATGATTTTGCGGGATCTATGCTTGCTCTTGTGAGAGTAGCGGCAAGCCGTTATAGAGAGAGCAACAGGAAGAAGAAGAGGGAAATGAAGTAAAAAGGAGAAGTCTGTCTGCGTTTCAAAAATTGAAGTCAGAGGGGATAGTTCTGAGTTGAGGGCAGTCGGAGGCAGGCTCTCACTGAGTGCGGTTCTTGTTATTTACAGCAGTTCTGTTAACATTTCACATGGTGCTTACCTTTTATTGTTGTGTGTTTAAGTGGTAACAACAAAATGATATGGAAAGAAATATGCTTTTAATAACTTGGAAAAAAAAAAAGGAGGAATATAAAGGAGATGTCGCAAGATTGTGTCTTGCACATCGGAATAGTTTATCTAATTTAACTATTAAAAATTAAAAAGAAGATCGAAGTAAACTTTGATTTAATTTATTATAAAAGAGATGT
>NW_023998565.1:1296650-1311753 GCF_014805625.2 Glossina fuscipes
AAGAAGATCGAAGTAAACTTTGATTTAATTTATTATAAAAGAGATGTCGCAAGATTGTGCCTTGCATATCGGAATAGTTTATCTAATTTAACTATTAAAAATTAAAAAGTAAACTTTGATTTAATTTATTATAAAAGAGATGTGAAAATTAATATGAGCATTAAAAATTAACAAGAAGATCGAAATAAACTTTGATTTAATTTGTTGTAAAAGAGATGGGAAAATTAATATGAAATGACAATCGGTCTGCGTGGTGAGTTGGTTACTGCCATTTAGCCAACACGAAAGAAGAACTTTGTCACCTAATTCAACTACTTGTACGGAGATCCTACGATTGTGAAACTCTGCTGTGAAGGGTGGAAAAGGCTTATTGGAAGGAGGAACCCAGAGTGCCGATGTAGCAGCTACCGCGGCCGACCCTGCACCGACGCCTGTACAGTAAGTTAGTTTAGTTTATTTAATTTTTTTTTGTTTGTTTCCCCAATGCGTGGCTAAGCGCGCGCTGCCACCGCTGTGGCTGGAAAAAGGGGAGGGTGTGCATATGATGGCACGTTAGGGAAGACTCCAGACGGTGACAGACGGACTTACGGTGGACAGACGGACGCTAGACAACCGACGCGACGTTTCCTTTAATTGTGATTTTTTTTTTTATTTTTTTCTTTGTCTAAGAAAAAATTTAAATCCTCAGCGGCGAGGAAAGAAAAAGAGTTTCATGACAAATGTTTGTGCTGGTTTTCAAATATTTCGACTCGGACCCTTAACACTTTTTCAGGGATTAAAAATTGATGAGATAGTGGAATATACTGTCAAACTTTGGTTTCAATTCCAGCGAATATTTATTTTTAAAAATTATATATTTTGAGCACGATAGCTGTGGTAGAAGCTTGCACGAATAACGGAGACAGGCTTAACAGAATGACATTCAAATTATATTAAAAATTCGCATACGTGGTATATGAAACTTCGTTTATTTGCAGTTAAAACATTAAATAGCCAAATAAAAGCGGTGCTACAGTTTGTCTTCTCTGTAGCAACACTAACAAAAATAAATAAATTAGATGCAGATTAGGTGAATAGATTAAGTGTTGTGTTCATTGTTCATAAATTATGCTATAAAATATGCAAAACACATATAAAAAGTGACTTACGTTTATGATAAAAGGAGACCAGAGAAACTGCTGATATATTTTCTATTTTCTGCTTTGTTTAACCTTTTTTTGACTGAAATTGCTTTTCAGCAATAACTGTATCCCCATTCACTTCACAAACTTGCATATATCTTTGGTTTTTATCAATTCTAAATCGCTTTTATGCTTTTTTTTAATCTTAATGATCTGTTCATAGCTTTCTGATAAAAGTCCCGCAAAAGTTTTCGATTTTTTGTTAAAATGTATGGTTTTCTATTAAAGTGTAAGGTTTTCTGTTAAAACTCCTTCACATTTTTTAATAATAGAAACCATCTATTTCCTACGAGAAGTTAATCAAAACTTAAAAAAAAAAAATTGTTGTAAAGTCTATGGATATTAAAATAAGTCTCATTTTATGTTTATTTTACAGTTAGATATAGCTATCCACGTCCCACTTTTATGCTTTCAATTATACAAAAAAACTAATAAGCAATTTTATATAGATATATAACGGATCCATATAAGAAGTAAATCACCCTGCGTGTTTTCAAATGTGGTTTCATTTTTGCCCAGATTTTTTTTGTTTACATTTAGCAACGAGAAGCCTTGGCAAAACAATAATAAATGCACAGGCCGTTTTCATTGGCCGTCGACAAAACACATGGGCCTCCGTTATTTGCAGCAACAAAAACAGATGTTCTTTTTTACATATAGCTATAGTTTGTGCGAAGCGGCCGAAAAAGTTTACTTTCTAATGTTACGACTCTACGATTCATTAGAGAAAGCCATAGGCAGTTATGTAAAGGCAACAGAAAGCTTGCCGAAAAATAACTTCTTCTGAGTGAGAACATTAGCACATTTTTCCTAAGAAATGTGGAGCCCATCTAATTTTTGGATTGATCTAATTTAATATGGTTTCGTTGTCCAGTCTAAATCTGACTCTTTGCTATATGCATATGTATTTTATGTTCCAATTCTGAGATATAAACAGAAAGCCTCGATGCCAGTTTTAAATCGTGTCAGCCATAAATCGAACGATACAAATCGTTGCCTTTAAAGGAAGACTACTTTTTGCCTTTATTTTATTTTGCAGCCTGAAGAATGCGCACCCAAAAAGTCCACGGCCATATCAATATAAGCTTGCTTACTTAAACCCAACGGAGACATGCGTGTCACTTGGTCTTCTTCAGCCAAAGGCACAAATTCTTCCCAGTGATAAACATACAATTGATGAAGTCTAATATTAATATAACCGCAAACTTTAGTTTTCGATTAAGATGAATATTTATTTTTCCCAGATGTTTTTTCTTTGCGTGTTCTTTCTTTCCTTAGTATGACGGAAATTATTGATGGAAAGACAGTTGCTGCTCAATTTGGTGAAGAAATACGCAAAGACATTGAAGAATTCTTTAAGGAAGGCACACACCATTTCGCGACATTTCTGGTGGGTGAAGATGGAGAAGGAAGTCATCGGGAAATTGATTTCCATAATATAAACATAAAAATGGGTTAAAAGTGCAATTAGAAGTCACGCATAAAGTGAGTCTAATACATTCAGGAAACTAAATCGCCGATTTTGAAATTTTAAAAAGAAACTTTTAAAACTTTTTAAAGATTTCTATTTGTATTGACGATAAAAATAATAGAATATAATTTTTATGTGTTCATGCAGCTAAACGTGATATGCTGTTTTCAGGGCGGTAAATAGTGACAGCATATATATATATAATTTTCAATTATTACTATTTATCTTTATATTATATAGTTTTTTAATAATTAAAAGGTTCCCTAATAATCAATACGTTAATGGGCGTATATTTTTCTTTTTAAACTTGTAAAAAAAAAAAAAAATAAGCTAACGGTTTTTTGCGAAAACATAAAGAAACTTTTTTGAGTGAGCGGGCAAGTTGCAAAAAAAAATAAATAAATATGGTGAAAAATGAAAAAAATCACAAAATATCTGAAAAAAAATTAAAAACTAAAAATTATTAGGTAATAAAAAACCTGAAAATTGAATTATACTTGAGTAGATTCATATGGCTTTTTTGCTTAAACGTAAGAACTATAAAACATTTAAGTAACAGAATTGTAAATCAAAGAACTTTGAAGTGTATTTCTCTTGATCAAAATATCCACGATCCAGTGATACGGAGTGTATTTTATAAAAGCGAATTTCATAACAATATCTTCTTTAATTTTTTTTTTATTATTATTATGAAGCCATATGCATGCATTTAAAAGTTTTTTAAAAATAACGATTCTCCTGATGCTGTTAACTTGCTCACATCTTAGAAAATATTTGATGACATGGCGGATAAGCTCAGTGCTATGGCCTGACGAATCACACCATTTTTTACTTGCATCTGTACAGAATTTTTATTACATAGAACATTTTCTAATAATTTCAATTAGGTATGGTTTCGAACAAGTTTTCTAAACTAGCTAACCTTTATTGCTTGAATCGACCGTTGCTTGAAAACTTCAGTTGTTGTTTCGGTTGATATTATAAGTCAAGAAATTGATTTCATATATACGTAAGGATAAGTAATTAAAAAATAAAAAAATACATTATTGGATTCATAATTAAAGCATTTCTGGCAAAAGTGATATGCATTTAACAACCGAAGCGAAATATATACGAACTTATTGGTGCTGTGTTATATATGTACATAAATGTAGTTAATACTAACTTGACTCTTCTTATTGAAAGCAAGGGATTGAAAAACTTTAAAACTGGTTGCAAAAGCATTTAATATTGTTCGGCAAGCGGTGTCTAATGCAAACGAAGAAAATACTGTTGAAAGCGAGAAATTTATGGAGACTGTTAGGTTAAGGAGTTCTATAAAGAAATTGTAAGCACTACTTAGGGCTCTTTACGGACATTTAGTTAATAAAAACTTTTGATATTTTTATCCAAATAAAAAATTCTCACCAGGTTAAGTTAAAAAAACTAATAAATTGTACCATAAGAAGGGCGAAGAAGTTTTTTTGAATATAATGTTTAGGTGCTCAAAAAACTTTTTCGTTTTAACTATTTACAAAACTCGCTTATTCAATACAAAACAAAAAGAAAACGCGAGAAAATAATTACGTCATTATGCTCCCACAGAATACGAACTTCTATTACGAACTGGATGATTTGTATAAAAATTCATCATGCACTCCTTTCGAATATTCAGCGGATTTGATTTTAAGCGCCTTTCAGGTTTTGGCCTTAGTTGTCTCTAGCGAGTATTGCCTACAAAAATCGGAGACAACAATGTAGTCGGCAATGTTAATTAACTGAAGCGTCATTGTTTTTATTCATATTTTAAAGAAAGCTAAACTCTGCCGTACCAATGTTGTGCTATTTCCATTAAATTTAATTTAGTCGTCAAATCTTAGCAGTCTTTTTACCGAATTTCATTAATTAAATCACGCTCACAAACGAAAGATTTCTACGCCTTTCAATTGGATTGACGTAATAATCGTTTCTTCCATTGATTATGAAAGGGACATACTTTATGGATACGGGTAGAGTATGTAGACAAGGATATTTAAGTTTATAAAATAAATCATAAGTTACCAAATCTAACATACAAACGTTTTGATAAAATGTAAAACGGAAATTTAATACGCATTTGTATCATAAGTGATGTAGCGTTTGAAAATTGGAGTGAAAGAAGAAAGGAACATATAGAGGCATAAGCAGAGAGAAACACGGAAATACAAAGGGACGAACCAGCAGATTGAAAGGCAAGCAAAAAGATAGACAGAATGAACAAATAGATACATAGCAGATTTTTCACATCATAAAGTAATTGGAACTTTATACATTATTGTTGGAGCTGAGATAATCCATTTGGATTATCCAATCCATATGGATTGGTCATTTGCGGCGTCATAAACTAACTACGCGAGTAAAGGTTTTATGAGGGTGGGACCTAAGCCTTCAATTTTTTAAGCAATTTCTTTTCTTTAATTCTCCATCTAAATCTATAAGTAGTTGGCTTTGCAGAAAACTTTTAAAGATTGATGATAGTTCTAAGGTGTTGATGAAAATTTTAGAAACGAAACGTCGTGTGTTATGTTTGAAAAGTAAAAGAAAAAAATGAAAATTAATTTAATTAAATACTTCATTGGCTCCTGAACTCTAATTGAACACATTAAACTCTAAAAACGTGTCGCCATCTGATAATAGAAGTTCCATTTAGTATATAAGCACCGCTTAGTACATAATTGTAGTTATTTATTTAAAACCATGGAAAAATGTAAAATTATAAAAATAAATAAAGTCAACCTTAATAAAAAAAAATTAAACTTTGTTTCATTTATATTTAAATCTTTCGGTCCAATTCGAGGTACTTTGGCTTGAAAAAAAGTTTTCGTATTAAATTTTACTGTAAGTTGGGAATTAGTCTTTTATATTTTTCATATTCGACCTCGAAGCAGGTGTCCTCCGTGGTTTAATAAGACAATTAAATATCACAAGAATAGAAAAAACTCGCTATTCAAAAAATATTCGAAAAGTGGCTCTGCGCTCGACTATGTCGCTTACTCGGTGGCGAGGCATAGATTCAACTCCCTCATCCATCATTATTACTGCAGATACCTTCAGTTCATTAGATCCTCTCTGTTTGCTAATCCTAAATTCTTCTTTAAAGTTGTTAACTCTAAAAGAAAAATTTCCACATATCCCTCTCATGTTTCTTTTAATGGCTCTGATTCCTCGGATGATTTTGAAATCTCAAATCTTTTTGCTGAGTATTTCCGACGTAACTTTTCGATTGCTAATTTCGATTTATCAGCAAACTACCCATATCCTATAACTAACTCGGTTTCAATACCTAACTTGGTTATTTCGGAAGATGACGTTTTTAAAGGGTTGAGCTCTCTAAAATACAGTTGTTCGCCTGGACCTGATGGAATTCCATCATGTGTACTTAAATCTTGCGCTGTCGAATTATGTGGTGTGATCTCAAAGATTTTTAACATGTCCTTGTATTTAGGTGTTTTCCCTTCATGTTGGAAGAGTAGTTTCCTTATTCCTATCCACAAGAGTGGAAGTAGACAATTTGTTAAGAACTACAGAGGCATAGCCAAGTTGAGTGTCTTGCCCAAGTTGTTCGAGCGTATTGTGACTCAGCATTTGGCCTTTGCCATTAATTCGTATACTTCTCCGCACCAGCACGGCTTTCGGAAAGGGCGATCTACATTCACCAACTTGTTAGAGTTTACCTGCCATGTTTTCAAGGCTTTTTCTAGTGGCTCTCGCACAGATGTTATTTACACTGATTTAAGCAAAGCATTTGACATGGTTAACCATAGACTACTTATCTTTAAACTCCAAGCCTCTGGTTTCCCACCCTACTTAGTGAAATGGATAAGCTCTTATCTGCACAATAGATCCTTCAGGGTTTTGTTTAACTTCATCACCTCGGATGAATTCCCCGTTACGTCTGGCGTACCTCAAGGAAGTCACTTAGGTCCCATTTTATTTAGTTTATACATTAACGATCTCCCATCGGTGGTTAATTCCAGCCAGATCTTAATGTATGCTGATGATGTGAAACTGTTTTCTTCCTTCTCTCTTGAATCGCAATTACATCAGCTTCAAGGTGATTTGGATAATTTTGTTGCATGGTGCTCTTTGAATCTGCTGAAACTAAATCTGAGTAAATGTAAGAAGCTTTCATTCTCAAGAAGAAAGTCATTCATTACTCAGTATTTCATAGATTCGCATAAGTTGGAGGATGTCGATTCGATCACAGATTTAGGCGTTCTATTTGACCATAGGTTACGTTTTAACTTGCATATTGAGCTCTCGATTAGCAAAGCTAGGTCCGCGCTTGGTTTTATAAAAAGGTGGTCCAAAGAGCTTGATGATCCCTACATTACGAAAAGGCTGTACATGTGTTTGGTTAGACCCATACTCGAATATGCCTCAGTTGTGTGGTCTACTTCATATAGGTGCTACGTAGATTCAATCGAATCTGTTCAAAAGCAATTCTTGCTGTTTGCCCTTAGAAATTTGGGTTGGGATCCGATTGCCTCTCTTCCTCCGTATGAAAATAGGTTGCTTCTGTTGTCCCTACCGTCTCTTGAGAAACGTAGATATGTTCTTGGCGTTTCCTTTCTAATTAAACTAATAAATGGTGCTATTGACTCTTCTTCATTACTTGGTGAAATAAGCTTTAATGTCCCTAACCGCTTCTCCAGGCACTTTATCTTGGTTAAGCTTAGTCAGTGTAAATTTAATTATGAGCTGTTCAATCCGCTCAGAGTCGTTTGCAAGAACCTAAATGACGTCTACCACTTATTCTCGTTATCGGACTCTTTAAAGTCGATTAAAGCAGCATTGCTTAATACGCGCGATTTACCTATGTCGTATTTAAATTAGCTTTTATCCTAAAAAATCGGTACGTTTCGAAAATGAATTATTGATAATTTATTATCGGTTGCCAGGCTTATGCACGTTTGCGATGGTTTAAGGGTTCATTTGCAATTTGGTCCTGTACCGGTTGTAAGTTTGTCCCTATGCTGATAGTGTACATGCTTTTTTTTCTTTTTCTTTTTTTTTGTTCTTATTTGTTTTATTATACTTATACTAAATTTTATTATTAATTAATATAAGTTTTGCATTAAGAGCCAATTGAACTCGACTGTTATTTGTTTAGTTGAGTTTCTAGTATAAGTAGAATAAATAAATAAATAAATAAATAAATATTTCTTTTAGGTTCATCTTTTTCATTTTTTTAAATATTATTATTATTATCTTCTACATATACATTTTTACCATATCTTTTGTTATTATTACCTTATAGATATATATTTTTGTCATATATTTTGTTATCATTATTAATTTTGGGAAAATATCCCATCATGTGAGGCGGGAAGGCCGCGCACAAACATAAAAGAGGAGCATGGAGGAGGAAAAGCTTCAAATAAGTTACTTCGACCGTGGGCATTGCGATATTGAAAAGACGTTACATCATTTACGAATATTTATTTGTCCTCTTAATAACCATGGGCATTGTGATGTGTGCCTTAGTTTCGGCTACTGAAGTGGTAACATAACATTTATACGTTAAAAACACCAAATTAATACAAATCATTCTGGGAGGATACCAGTAATGCGAAATTGAAATCTATGACAGCTAGGAATGGACAATACTGCGTGATATTTTGGTGGACGCTTGGCATCATTTTCACTATACCTTTATTAAAATCTATTTAATTGGTATTTGTCATGAATTTTTGTATAGAAAGTCTAGAGAAAGATCCCGAGTTTATGAGCAAAAACCAATTTTCTACTCCTTTTTGAAAGCAGAGGTGTCCTTACTTTACGTGGTGCTATAGGCGTCCACCGATTTGGTTCATTTTCCCATTTTCAATACGTGCAAGAATTTTCAATGTTTCTCCCAAATTTGATTCGATAGCTGAATTTTTGCGACCAGGAGAATATTTACAACAGCCGGATATGCTTAAATCGATTTAAAATTTGATGATAATCAAGAATATATACATTTTATAGGGTCTCTGATGCTTCCTTCTTGCAAATGTCACCCTCATAAAGAGGATTTACAAAACAAATCCCAAATAAGTCTGACTTTTTTAGAAGATAAATTAAGAGGATACCTGCTCTTAATAGAAAAGAAAAAACTAGACGTTAAGCCTGCGTCAAATTGAGCTTACCGCTTGAACGCATTCAAACACAACTAATAGATGAGAGCTTGCTATAGAATCATTTACAAAATCACAGTATTCCAAAATAATTTGTTACAGTTTCTTCATTACAACATCTTCATGCTGAACACCCCTTATTGCATTTAAACCAACCACTTCAACAACTGATATACTGTTAATGCGTTTTAGTGTGATTAGATTTCTATTACAAGGTAATCAAATACTTAGGCACATACATGCATGCACCCACATGCACACACTTCCACGCGTATATACGCCCTAGCATGTGACAAAAAATTCTTAAATTGAGCGACTCATTTATTTATTATCGTTCAGTCACTTTTATTTATTTGAGTCTTTTAGTCTTTTTGCTTTTTTTTCATGTTATTTTGGTGTTTCGCTCTGTGGAATATCTTCTCGATGAGATAAGAGTGAACGCTTCTATTCTGGGTAGCCTACTATTTCTGATGTGCTGAGGTATTGTCGAACAGAAAAGGACACTAGTATCGAACATAAATTTATCCAAACTAACGTAAATTCAAATGTAATAATAATTATAAAAACTTTTATTGAATTATTACTTAATTATTTACAGAAACCATTTAAGGAAATCATGTCTTCGATAGCAGTACAAAGGGGGGATGATGACAACACATGATATAGTTCGTTGTTTATATATTAGGGCAGATGCTGGAAAGGCAAAGCACAACTCACATTGTAGTTTAGTCTTATCATTTGCCTTTGATAGTTTTCTAATAATTTTAAAATCTTGTACTGATAAATAGTTTATCAAATGTTATCCTCTTCTTACTTTGTTAGATTAATATTTGTTATTAATAATTATGGTAACAATCATCAACAATCGTTAACACGTTAAACCTGTGTCATGAAATGTAGAAGAGGAAGACCAGATTGAACGAATTTATATATTCATATTAGACAAATTGAAAATGTCCGTTAAAAACGACAAAATCAACTCTCTGTTGAAAATGATAAATCTCTATCTCTATCTGGTTCTAGTTGGTTTCTTATCGGCGCTCGATCCTTAAGACCAAAATATATTTAAGGAAGGTTCGGTGGGCGGTATTCCTTGTCCTCGGGGTGTCCAGGACATGTCAACGCATTTCCATCATGGGTCGGGGATATTTTTATGGCCGAGGTAATTTCTCATCGTGGTCGCAGCATATTTCTATCATATTCGCGGGATATATTTTATCATGGGATATTGGCAGTTATTGAAAACAACTTTGCGCTCTCCCCATTCTAAACAAAACAAAAGGGTACGTCTACTGGCATTTATTTCGTTTGCCAATGCTCTATGACGCTACTTCAAATTTGCTATACTCACCATGCGCGCCTAAGCGGAATGCGTGCTGGCAAATTAATGCATTTGAAGATGCATTGAAAGCTTCCAAGTACACTGAACGTCATTTTAATTTATATTTTTATATGAATATATATATGCATATATATATATAGTATAGTTTCACACTTATGTATAAACGGTATGTCCCATGTTTCAAAATGTTCTGACTATCATTTAAAGTGGTTTGCATTCTTGATTTAACGAATTCACACATTTTTGTTGTTTATTCAACATAAATTTTTAGTTTTCTTGAGCTTAAGGTTTATTTTTTAAGCCTGGCGTATATTAGCTTTTATACGTTTCTCGCTAACTTGTTTGACGAGTTGTTCCTGTAAAACTAACAATTCGCGAGTTCTGTTATAAATTTTATTCTGTGGGCGCATGCTTGGATTCCAACGACAATATAGGCCTTTCCATAACTTGATAATCCGCATGCTGGCAATAGGTCGAAGAACAGTCGAAGTTTGGGCACCTTGAGTAAACGTGGGATATAAAGGATTAAGATATTGATCCATCGAGCTATTGATGAAAGTCCATAAGGAAATTGTTTTATGTTTCATGTCTGTAAATAGAAAGAGTATATATATAAAAAAAGGAAGACCTTAAATCAACGTTTTTACCTTCTGCCATGCGTTCCGATTCTGTATTGCAAAGAAAGGTTCCAAAGCGACACGAATACAAATGATCAATAATTGTTATGAGTAAATGTTCGTTAAATTCGAAAGCATTGGGAAATTGCTGACTAACTTGCCATACACAATCAATAAACTGTAAAAATACTGGAGACCGATCGGCATCTGAGTGACGATTATCACCATGACCAATGCGCTGTTGAAATTTATGACCAAACGAAGACCATTCTTTCTCGATAAGTACTTCAAACCCTCGGAAAGTGCGGTAATAAGGATCTAGGAGTAGCATTGCCAGGGCTGTAAGCTGAGCGGTACGATCCCAGCCATCAGAACAGTGCACCACAACTGATGTACTCATCGTTTCAACTTTGTCCACTATACGCACCGCCCCCGCTACTATACATTTAATGTGCTTCAACCATAGGCTATTATCAATCGAAGACAGCCATTTGGAATCGTCGATTGTGGGATAACAAACCTCTTTGACTTTACGCAAACTCTCTCTCATTACATGTATATTATGTATATCCAAAAAGTGTATTTCAACACTTTTATAAGCTTCTTCGGATTCGTACCCTCCACCTTTAGCTTTATTAGCTATAGCATTAGCGCTCGGCCTAGCGTCCATAATTGCTAATTTGTCGGATTGAGCATTAGCTTCCATAATATAATTTAGAAATAACTCATCATCCGCGCTGCGCTTGCCTCCTACCCCTACCAAAGGTTGTGAACATCTTGTTATTGCTGCTTGGGACTTTTGATGAATCCAAGACAAAACCGGTAACCGACATCTAGAACGAAACAAGGCGACACGTCTTAAAAAATCGTCAGATGCCACTTTTGGCACGGCCCAAACTGCTGGATAGCTATCGCAAACTGCATAATTCTCATTAATTTTAGTTGCACGCCACATATCATTTGGAACACCCAAGCGTCTCAATTCTGCCAAAGGCTCATACACCGCCCAGCCATTCTCTCCTACTTGCGTACTAGTTGCTGCATGAGCAAAAGCAAACAACCTGCCGCTATATGATAATGGGAATGCATACGATTGCAATTTTTCAAAAACTGTACGTCTAGAATGATTTTGTTGCTTGTGTGCAAATCGCAAATTTCTCATATCTTTACAGAATATCTCTATGCCATATGAATTTTCTCCTCTCGATGTGGCTCCACCAATCTTCTCCACTCTTGCTATAACGCCCAAAGGCACGTCTAATATGACAGGCGGCGGCTCATGGTCACGTAAAGGCAAAGAACGGAAATATAACCGATAATTAGTTATCGTTAACGCTCCGTAAGTCGGCCCCCGATAGGGACAAACATATGTCACATCGTTTTTCTGATCTTGATCTTCTTCTCCATCCAAATATGGAAAGGGTGTGTCTCTAGACGAACTTAATTCAGCATCATGTTTGGAGCCAGTTGAACTTGATTTAGAATCGGTGTCCAAAGAATTTGTGCTGGTATTCTTTGATGCTGCCTTTTCTTGGAGGACGGTAACAACTAATAACGGATCTTTGCCGTCCATAGATAAAATATTGCCCACAACAATATATGTTGACGTTTTGTATCAAATTCTTCTTCTTCATATAAAAAGTAGTAGCAATTGAATTGCTTTGTTCAGTTCCCAATCTGTCACAATGTAAAGTACGTTCAGTAAACATAAAATATATACTGTGAACTGTCAAGCAGTGTTATTTCAACTAAAACTACTTTTACATGTAAAATTTGCTATTTCAACTAAACGCTATTTACTAGAAGAATGCAATTTTAAAAAATTAACTCAAATAAGGTATTAGGAAATTGTTGACAAGACTATGGATAGAGCGAACTATTGGTTTGCTACGGGCGATGACTGCATGATTTTGCGATGATTTTGAGCTAGGATTAATAACTACTTTTTAATATTATATTAGTTTGTTCATTTTCGGGTATGCTGTGTACAAATACGAAGGTTTTTCTTGATTCAGTGCAGATGAGAAACTGTCTTCCCTCACAGATGAATTGCTTATCATTTTTCATTTCATGGACACTTCAAATCGAAATGAATTTAAACCTATAGTCCCGGATTCACTTCACAATCAACACGTCAAACCACACATTTAACAAACGACAGCTGAAAAATTTCTTCTGAATAGGTGTTTTCTGTGTTAATGAGAAAAAGAAACAAGAAGTAACCAGCGGAAAAAATCGGATTTTGCTTGTTTTAGTCTATAGGAAAATAAACTAACATGAAAACAAATAACGACATTATGGTCGGCCAAGATCGACCTTTCAATACCCCACACCCCATTGTCTAACACAATTCTTATTTTTATTACAGAACACTAAGATTATGTCTTGTTTCTATGTAAAAGCATATTTTTCATGTACGTATTTATGGTTAATATTTACACAGGTCCAAAAATAGGCATAGATAGAAAAAAATTAGCTTTTATCAAGAGATTATTCGCGCCCATTGCAAAGGATGAATCCGCTGATACGATTAAGAAATCATCTGCATATTCAAAAAGAGGACTTTTGTCATCAAAGATCTTGCAAATTAGCTGTATATAGATTGCAAAGTATGGGTTTCAAGCAATTGCCTTGCGGAATATCACCCTTTACTCAAACTTTGTCTATACCCATTACCAACACACCAACACACCATAAGCTTTTCTGGTGTCCAGGGAAAGCGTAACAACCATTTTACTAAAATTAGGCATGAGAAAAGATAGTTCATTAGCGCACATATTTGTAAATTGACTGGCTGGAATATAGCTCTTGAGTATATCTAATCTATATATCTTTTATTATCATGGTCATTCCATACAGCACAACGGTTTAATTTTTGACTAAAATGTCGATGACGATTGATATAATTCCAGAAAAAACGCAAGAGTGTTGACGTGGAAGACTTCTACCAAGGTTTAGGTGATAAGAACTCAATATCAAAAAAACTTTGTTCTAATCTATCAAGTTCCGAAGACCGCAAATTGTTGTTCGAATACATTGGCCGCTGAGGTCTTGTTACACACGGCTTGCGGGGTGAACTGCGAGAAAATTTGGAAATAACATTCCCATGATCATCCTTGGCCAAAATGGTGGACGAATTCGCCAATTGAGAGAATTTTTCATTGCAGGAATTATCAACCAGACATTCAATGTAGTTTAAGGAAAACTCGTCTTTGACTTCTTTGTAGGAAAGATTTTTAATGACCATAATCTTGTTGATAGTTAACTCCCGCTCTCTGCTCGGGCAAAACTTGTTCAGTGTTGCGTTCGCTAGAACCACGGGAAAGGCACGTCAACATTCCACAGTTTTCGGTACGTTTAGGAGACTTACTACAATTGAAGTCCCTACTCACCTTGGTTTTACAAAACTTCGACGCATTTCTATATCTGCCACACTTAAAACGTTGTTTTAAAGTCGGTACTAAGTAATCCATAGGAAAATTGCAAAAATTAAGCCTGATAGACTTGGCTAGAGCTTTTCTTCTGAATAAATTCATACCTCTTCTTTGTAGCCTAAAGGGCGACTAAATGAGTACATCAGACACAGCATTTTTGAAAACCCAATCTATTCGACAGGCACGTTACGAATAATTCCGAATCTTTCCGTGAAAGCTCTCGGAACGTACGCTTTCAAAATTTTTTTGCCAAAGTCATTATTTTTAATGAAATTGTTCGTACTGAGAGCAGAGCTGAACAGTATTAATAATTAATTAACGAATTAATATTCAAACCCACACTCACTGTATCTTCACAAATTTCAACAAAAACGACGAAATTACATTGAGAAGTGTAGTCATAAAAATCAATTTCATGATTTGGAATCCGTCTGGCACCGAAATCGCAAGACTTATCAAAAACCTGGTTACTGAGCACTATTGAATAATCAGCTAAAGGAGATAAATCAACTCCATCCCCAACCACTCTCAATATCTTTTTGTTCTCAGTGGGTCAGACCCTGTTTCCGCAGGGAGAAGGACTGATGTTGTTTTGGTTGTTATTCCGGAAAACGTTTACCAAAAATCTGGACGAAAAACTATTTAACATATATATTTAAAAAAGGAATTTGCAATTGCAAAAAAATAAATAAATTTTTTTTTTTTTTGGATTGTTGGGTGGAGATGGACTAAGCCAATGGATTTGTGGCTTATATGTCCAGATAATAAAATGTCGTAATTTTGTTCAGAAATATGTATAAACCGCGACAAAAGAATTCGATGGGGAGACATATGAATGCGTAGTCTCATAACATTGCTGTTCGATTTCGTTAATCCACGCCTATAAAAATTGTATAAAACTATTCAGGAGACGTACAAGGG
>NW_023998565.1:1311763-1315090 GCF_014805625.2 Glossina fuscipes
TTTGATACATTTATATAAAAAGGATTATATATTACATTTCAACCAAATAGTAGTAGTAGTATTATTGTAGTTTAAATTTATATGAAACAGCAAATTGTAACAAAGAGAGTCCCGCTTGGAATTATTCGGTATCGCAATTTTATATGAAAAAGTAAACTAAAAATTAACTTTGTTCCATGCAGCATTCTCAAATATATGCATTTTTTGACATATTTGTCCGTTCGTTTAAACATTTGCGATTCAAATTCTCGAAATCATAAAATATGCCAAGACAACTCCAGGCTCTATTTAGTCCAGATTCTGAGTTTGCTCAGTCCTTTTTCGTCCTTCGCCTCTCCTTGTGCCTTCTTCGTCCGTTAAAATTCTGAAAGTAATCAAAAGTGCTCTTCTATCATGTTCGCAAATCGTGATGAGCCAGCCCGTAAGGGTACTAAGCTTTCAATAATATTTAAATTCAAAAATATTGCACTCAACACCTTTTAATTGAGCACCAGTGAAATGGATTTTAATGTTCAGCAAGTATTTTAATCAAAATAAAATAATTATTTGTTTTAATATATTATCAGATACCTGACACATCTACTTGCCCAAGGTAATCCGATATCCAATATTTGAGCCAAGGTACTCCTTGTTGTTTATTGAATCGAAATTAAATGTTTTTATTTTTAAATATTGTAAAAAAATACTCGCGCATGTTCAATGAAATTATCATCATGTCATATATATAGTTAGGAGGTAAAAAAACAAAAAAACAAAGTGAATAAATTATACAAGTGTTTACAAGTGTTTCTCCTTTCAAACTGAACTACCACGTTTTATTTCATTATACAAGTGTCTCTCCTTTCAAACTAAACTACCACGCTTTATTTTTATACATTATACAAGTGTTTATTTCTTTAACTTGATTTTCTCCTTTCGAACTGAACTGAGTTGCTAGTCGAGACAGACGCGGTCCTAGGACCGCTAGAAACTCCAATAAACCGTTCAAAAATGGCCATTTTCACATTTTTCCTAGAATGTGAGCAAGATTTAAGAAATGTTTATTGTATACAAAATGTTTTCTCCATTTTAAAAAATAAAAAAATTTAAAAAAAAGAAGAGGAAGGGAAAAAGAATAGAAGAAGGATGGGGAAAAGGAGAAAGACGAAGAGGGGAGGGAAAGAGGAAAGTATCACGGGAGGGTAGGGCAAATATGGGGAGAGGAAACCTAAAATTGATTGTAAGCTGTAGAAGCGAGCAAGCTCAGACCACTCTAAGGCGACCCCTTCGACTTACGCCACAAGACAACGAAAAGATAATCTTGATCTTATGGTAAAAATGCATTTTTTCTTCTAAAAACGTTATAATATAGAACATGTATAAAGAACAGACATAAAATTGCCATACAGAATTTTTGAGAATCAACACCAACACGATCAGAAAATTTCTTGCCTTTTCTGTAAATATTTAAAAAAATTCAAAAAAAAAATATTCAAAAAAACGTATGTATCTTAGTGAAGTAGTTAGTAAACAACATATTTTTCTGATGCTATAATAAAAACTCGTTCCCCGCTTTTCGATGTATGTATATTTTACGAAAAGTCAATAAGCTACATGATGATACAATAACGTTGAATGCGAGAAATTTTAAACAACATTTTAAAAACGGTTATTTGACCGCGCATGGTACGTTTAGTGTTTAGTTGTGCTTGCGGCCGGGATTCATGCATACATGTGTATAAAATAGTTTGCGACCGTAATAACTGGAGCCGGTATGTATGTGTAATTGTTCTGGTTGAGTGTTGAAAGTAAAACAGTGTTGCAAACTTTGGCTGAAATCGAAAAAGGAATGCTGTAGTAATAGAAAATGAATGAACGAGAGAAAAAAAACAAAAAAAAGGAAAAGGAAGAAGAAAAAGAAAGAGAAAAAAAAAACGTAAAACGATAAATTCACTTTTTTTAATAAAGCAATTTAGTTGGCTGAGATGACGTACATTTTTTGCTGCAAAGAGATCGAGGAGACAGTCATATAACTTGAAGAAGATAAGGGAATCTCTAATGTCATCAAGCCTGTGACATCTGAAGATTAGATGCTCAGCAGATTCGACAACATTGCAAACTTCACAAGCATCACATGGTATAACGCGAGTCATTTTTAAGTAAACTTTTTCATAAGTGTGACCACTCATGAGTCTTTAAAAAATTCGATTTTCCCAGGAATTAAAAAAAGATATAGAACAGGCGATTGGATTTAACGCGCGCGATCTCCTTAAATTCGTCGTTTAGCTGTTGAAGGATGTGGTTGCGAATTGCCCGAATTAGGAGTGTATTTGAAGGACAAAATTGTCCCATCAACACGAGATCTCCCTGCATGAAAGTCGGCTTTTACATTAAAAAAAAAAGCCGCAGCGGCCAGGTACCCAGACAAGGTGACAATCATGCAATTGAGACTCATGCAACATCTTATGAATATCAAACAGATATTGATTCTCTGCATCTTTTTTATTTATTAGAAGTAGAGCTGACTTGCTATCAGAAAAAATAACAAATCTTTTGATACCATCAGAGATAGAAACCTTAATAGCATGTCGGATGGCGAGCAACTCAATAAAAGTCGAGGAAAGTTCCTCCGCCACTTTGACTCGATGTACTGTTTTAGATAGATGTTTCACAACCGAGAAGACAGATACATTATGTCCGACGGAACCGTCGGTGGCATATATATCGTAGCCGTTGTTGTAATAAAAAAGGACGTTTTCTTGGCATAACATGCTTATACAAGAGAAGTTGACATTTTGTTTTGAGTTAGGGATCGATTCGAGAATGTTTGTGAGGACTCTGCATATGTTGATGCTGAAATTCCAGGGAGGAATTCAATCTATCTTATCAAAGATGTGAAGAAGTTTTTCATAGCAAAAAGTGTAGCTGCAAGAGACAGCGTCACTGAGAGATATAACTTCCTAAAAAAAGAAAGTCTTAATTAATTGTTTGGCAGTGCAAAAAAGAGCTCTTTCGGAAACCGGCCACTCACCAGATATGACATTGAGAATATGTTAAAGAGTTGAGGGGATCAGTCCAATACAACTTTTTAATATTCGATTTTCAAATGTTTGTATGCGTTTCTCAATATATTTTGGGAAATTGCAACAAGTGGAATGTGCAAATTCAATTTTGGACCTGACTAAAGATTTGTATACTGTCAGAGCCTGACTGATTGTTAGTCATGAGTTTAATGATGTTACATCCAGATTGACAGTCTTTGAAGGCTTTCTCATAATGCCCACGAAGGCTTAAACTGTCTTTTAAAATTCTACCAAGAAACCGAAGAGATTTCACCTGATCAACCTT
>NW_023998565.1:1315100-1320570 GCF_014805625.2 Glossina fuscipes
TTACTCATTTTTTTCCTTGCAGCTTGGTTTTTGCGAAAAAGTGTTGATTGGGAAAAGTTCCCCCAAGGTTTAGGTGAGAAGGACTCAATGTCAGGAAAGTCGGTTCTAGCACAGACTGAAAACCACTTTGAATTGGCAGTGTTGACTTTTGCCAATTGAGACATTAGTCGAATTGCAGTTGAATGATAAAATAGTTGAATTAGAAAAAGTTAAATCCAAGACACTCCTCGCCATGCGACCACTCCGGTTATAGTTAAAGGTAATAACATTATTTAAAACCTTAAAACTGCTGGGATTGATGCCATTTACAAGGATTTTGTTGCTGTTGGTGGAAAGCTGACCGTAATACAAGCAATATATTATATATAGCATTGAAATCTCTAGCTGGAATCATATTTTGTTCGCCATCAAGAATGTCATAAAACTTATATTGTAAAAACGAGATCATATTTCAACTAAAAACGGAACCCCAGCAGATTTACTGGTACTACTCGTAGCGAGAATTAGCATAATAAGACATTTTTTCTTCAAATTCCGTAAGAACATTAGGGATCATTGGACGCATACATTCTTTAATCGTGGAGACTAATCTATTAAGTTCCGAATACCGAAAATTCTTGTTCGAAATCATTGGCCGCCGAGATCTTGTTACACACGGCTTTGGGAGTGAACTGGAAGAAGGTTTAGCAATAACAGATTTCCTTTTAACAACCGCATTAAATTTTTTCTTTGTTAGAATCGTATTAACATTCCCATAATCATCCTTGGCCAAAATTGTCGACGAGTTCGCCAATTGAGAGAAATTCTAATTGTAGGAATCATCATCCAGACATTCAATGTAGTTTAAGGAAAACTTCTCATTGATTTCTTTGTAGATTTTTAATAGCCACAAACTTGTTGATAGTTAACACCCGCTCTTTTTTCGACTTGTTCAGAGTGCTGTGTTCACTCGATCTAGGAGAAAGGCACCTCAACATTTCACAGTTTTCGGTACGCTTAGGAGACTTGCCACAATTAAGACCCGTACGCTCCTTGGCTTACCTACCACACTTAAAACATTGTTTCAAAGTCGGTACAAAGTAATCCACAGACGATTAAAAAAATTAAGCTTGACAGATTTGGTGAGAAATTTACCTCTGAAACCAATTTTAATGCCGGTTGCCAGAATAAATTCATACCTCTTTCCGTGAAAGCTCTCGAAAAGTATGCTTTTAGGTTTTTTTTGCTTAAATCATTATTTTTAATGAAATTGTTTGCGCTGAGAGCAACTCTGCTCTGCTCTGTTGGACCAACCCTTACTACGTCTTTAGTTCTTTTAAATCATTAATATTGAAACCTTTACGATAATCGTAAAACAAAGATCCGAATTAATATTCCAGCAGATGAAGTTAATTCAACACCATGCCTAAGCAATCTCAATATCTCGTTCTTATCAATATTATTCAGAAAGTAATCCTCAAAGTAATGTATGTTTCCAACAATCTGGACAGTTCCTGCCTCCTTAGGAACGTTGTATAAGCTGTTATGAATGCTTTCCCAGGTAATGCCTACCAAAACTCCAGAAATAAGAAGAAAAAAAACAAAAGCTCTTTAATATATATGTATATTTTTGTATATTTTATATGTATATATATGTATATTTTTTGTTTTAAACGAATTTACGAAATTGCAATTTCACTTAAGTATAATTTTTCACTTGAAAAGGAAATCATTAAAGAATTATATCAAATATTATTAGTTAAATTGTTTTAAATTGAAATAAACGAAGTTCTTTTATTATATTTTTTTCCCCTTCTCACTAACTAGCTAAAGTAACACAGAAAAAACACGTCAAAAAATATTTTCAGCTGCTAAAATATATCATGTTGTTTCGAGTATTGATTGTAAAGAGAATTAGACTATTTTGTTCGCAATTTATATTATTTTCATTTTACGGCTTTTCTTTTTCTTTTACAAATGCAGCTCTAAACATTCAATACTAACTCATAACAACCAACATTAACGTAAAGCATTAGCAAATTTAGTTTACGCCGATTTTTTTTTCAACATGTATCTAAAAACATCGAAACTAGGAAATGAAACCTAATTAACAGCATACATATTTAGTGGCCATATATTGACACATTGTACATGTTTATTGTTTCTGGAAAGATTTGGAGCAAAGCTTTTGTCTACGTTTTTGCGCACTCTTTGGAGGCTATGATATTCTTCGATTTCTCTGGTATGGTTAACTTTTAGTTAAAACGAAATTTAAAGCTCGTATTAGGTATGCACAACCTTAAGCCACTAGATGCTGATTGTACGAAAATAATACAAGTCTACTTTCTTATATCAAACTGCCACCCATACTTTGTGTTGACTGGAAATTTTGTATACCTAACATTCCTTTATTCAAAATATGATCTTGGCCTATAAAATACACCCGTTTGTTATTTCAGTTCCCAACAACACAAATAATTTTTAAAATGTGGCATCATTATACTTTTATGTAGCTGTCAAAACACAAACAAAGGAAAAAGAGACCTTTTGCACAATTAACGCAATTTCTACTTGTGTTCTTCGTTTTTCCCCAAATTACATTACAAACTGAAATCTTTTAATTGACGGCAAATTTTTAATTCAATTTGTCCAATTGCTCACTTGTTTTTCAAATGTTTACGAAAATTTACGAAAAATAATTGTGGCCAAGAAAAAAAAATACGAATCTGTCAAGTGCGCAGCAGATATAAAGTATAATTTTAGCGAGAGTGTCAAGTAAGCAAAAAAGACAACTTATTTAGTGGTTTTCGTTATTCTTTAGACTAATTATTAACTAGATAGTGACTGTTATCACTAAGGAAAAATTTCGAGAAATGGCTAGCCGTAAGAAGTCTTTGTTAAAAGTCATCATTTTGGGTGATAGCAGTGTTGGAAAGACGTCAATTATGAATCAGTATGTAAGTAAGCGCTTTTCAAATCAATATAAAGCCACAATCGGCGCAGACTTTTGTACGAAAGAGGTAGTGCTTGATGATCGTGTGGTCACAATGCAAATTTGGGATACAGCCGGACAAGAACGTTTTCAGTCGTTGGGCGTAGCTTTTTATCGCGGCGCTGATTGCTGCGTTTTAGTCTATGACGTCACTTCACCAAATTCATTCAAAAATCTCGATTCGTGGCGGGATGAGTTCTTGATACAGGCCAGCCCACGGGATCCAGAGCACTTCCCTTTCGTCGTATTAGGTAACAAAGTGGACATGGATAACCGCCAGGTGTCAACACGTCGCGCCCAACAATGGTGCCAGTCCAAAAACGATCTACCCTACTTTGAAACATCAGCTAAGGAGGGCTTAAACGTGGAATTGGCGTTTCAAACAATAGCTAAAAATGCCTTGGCTCAAGAAGCCGAAGTGGAACTCTATAATGAATTCCCCGATCAAATCCGCCTAAATGCTGACAGAAATAATCGTCCTGGCAATGCTGAAAATTGCCAGTGCTAATTTGAACTGCTAGTTCGATTTGTATTCCATTTTAATGTATGTCGGCTAAAATTTTCTTCTTCAAATAATTTGAATATTTTCAATATTAAAAGTGTCGCCCATTGAATCCTTCCTACTAAGCAAGCATCAATGCGGAGCGATGATTACCCATGCATACATAAAGTAAACAAAGATAGAAAAAGTTTTAAGTAATTATAAAACGGAGCAAAAAAATAAGAAATTGAAAAAACATTTACGTACGTAATCTAAAATAATAAAGAGAAATAAAATAATAGAATATATATATTGAAAACATATATATATTAAAACGGTAAACGTATGTGGTTAAACTGGAAATTTCAGACTAACAAATAATAAAAAAAAGGAAAAGCTAAATTTCGAAAACCTAGAATCAAAAAACTTAAACGTTCTTACCCTTAAATTCGAACATATTACCGTAAAGAAAAGAAAAAGGGGGCCTTCGTGGTTTGTTGTGCTTCTCTTAAGGACGTTGGCTCACATGCATATTTATATACATCATTGATAAAAATTTGTAATTATTTCATATGTATTCAATAAATAATAAATTCAATAAAATACTAATTAACATTATAATATTTCCGAACGAATACATGTGAAGCAATGCTCGTTTATATGTTTGAGAACATGTTTCATGTTACTGCGTGGCTTTTTTTCTGATAATTTCACTGCTTTGTTGTGGAATGGATGACTCAGTGACAATTATATTCTGTTTATTTTTAAAACATTTTAAAGCAATTCAGGCACGCATTTGAAATTTAATTTTGCTTGGGCTAAGGAATTTCAGATATATTTGAATAATCAGCTACAGGAACGTTTTCTACTTCATAGCTTTGCGACAGGCAGCACCCTTATTGCCGTTATTAGAGGTCACGGATCCAAATATGATTTGGTAATGTTGAATATCAACATTTGTGGCTACTAACTGCCTTCCAATAAAATTTAGCAAGAATATTTAGCTATAGCAACCACTCTTTTCGAAGGTTAGGTTCCATTGAATTGTTCTAAAACATTCATTTAAAATTAAATACGATTGTATCCGCCTGGGTGGCCGAGTAGGCAAGAGTCTCGACTAAAAATTCAATGGTCGTGGGTTCGAATCTCAAGTGCGGTAGAGTTTTTAATTAAAAAGGCCGATAGCCTTAGATGCTGCTAGTGCTTTTAAGAGTTTAGTCTTAGAATTTATTTCTCTGGCGAAATTAATAATAATAATAATAATAATAAATACGATTGTATATTTACATTAAGCTGATTAGAAGTGCAGCTTGGTATACAGTTTCCTATGGGTCATTTCAAGTACTATCATTTGTATTTTAATATATCATCTTTCTCTCTCTTTTTGAATGGTTTCGAACGCAATTTGCGGATTTAAAAAAAAGTAAAGTCAAGTGAAAGAAATATTGGAAAGGAAATGGTGCCAAAATATTTTCTTTTTTCCAACTTAATTACTTCGAACATCGTGTACGTCATTATTTTTTATAGCGTAAAAAGTTATGTAATACAATAAGAAAATATAAAATTAATATATTACAATAAGGAAATCTCACGCAAGCAGAAATGGAATAAAAATTTGTACCAGATATCGAATACAAATTTCTCACACTAATAGAAATTCGGCTTTTTGTAAACAAATATGTGAGCCAACGTGAGAAGCAACAAAAAGAATGATTATTTTGACTGATTGACCAGATTGAAAGCAAAGTTTTGAAAACTCGCTCAACACTATTTTTCACAGCAAAAATTAATTTTACTTGCAATAAATTGTGGAATTTTGTAAATCCACATCTCTCGCAACATATGTTTAATATATTTTTCTTATATTTGTTTTCAACATATTTTCTGTATTTGTTTTTAATATATTTTTTGTATTCGTTTTTGTTGAACTGTGCATAGTTTTACATCTTGGGTTTGCTTTTAAAATATCTTAACAGCTCTTCTGTTTCGGATTAACATGGTGTTACCGCTGTTTAATT
>NW_023998565.1:1320580-1335408 GCF_014805625.2 Glossina fuscipes
TCTTTACTTACGTGGATTTCGCTTTAAATGCTGTTTAATCTTTTGCGGTTTTTCTGGACGACATTCTAATTAAGAAGAGAAAGTAAGTTAATGTTGACGGAAAGGCAGATATAGGTAGATGAATTCAGGCTTAGACGCAGATCAAAAAAATATGTATTTTCTGCTTGTGAAGCGGTTTTTTATATTATGCAGAAGTTTTCACGAAAGAAAAAATTTCAATAATCTACAACCATGCAATAGACAATTGACGGTTTCAAATTTTTTATAAAGTGAAAGAAAGTTTTTTCAACCTTTAGCTTATGTAAAAAACAAATAAGAACATAATATATAGATACTCTATGTAACTTCGTCTAATACAGTTTTTCATTCGCTTTGGTAACAATAAACCAAAAACCTTACATCCAAATTTAACAAACTTGATTTACTTTCTAAAAATTTTACTATTTTCCACTCTCCATCATAAAAAAGCAGAAATTAGACTTTCCCTCCATAGTCATTCGATTGTTGTCAATTGAAGTGAACGGATGTGTTATTTTGTGCGGGCAGTGTTATACAACTATATAGCCATTAAAACGTTTAGCATACAATTTTACACAAACAATATAAGCGTAAAAAAGTTGATCATTATAAGTGAGTTTTAGCTTTTGACAAGGCTAAATAGCATACATGCATAAATTGATTGGCCCATTTTGGTTTAGCCTTTTTTAAGGTTTTCATTGATAATATACACAAGTGATAATATATACGGATGTGTGATGTTAGGTCTATTGTTTCGTTAAATTTGGAACGAGTGCACTTTTATTCATTGTTGAGCTGCTGCTTAGTTGCCGGCGTTATTTGTTGGAGAGTAGACAAATGAAGAGGTGCCTATCGCTTGTCCAATTGTTGGGGTGTCATTATTTTCTTCTATATTTAATCATATATAACTTGAATTCAAACAGTTCGCCTTATTTATTATATGAAGTGCATTGTGTGAAATATTTGAATATATCTCATAACTAGTGCACAATGGTCGGAAAGGGTAAGAAGAATAAGAAAGGTTTGAAGAGTGTGTGGGGAGATCGTTCGATGTAGAAATGATGTCGTCCGACGATGATGTGTTGCGAAGGGGGGCCAGAAGGCTGGCTTAGTTGAAAAGAGTTGTGGAGAACGTCACCGCAGTTTGTCCGATGTGTCGAATAACGACAGTGATTTATTTGAATGTCCGTTGGAGCGATTTGACGTCTTCAGTTGTCGGTGGGCGCTCAGGATCTATGAAGAGCCGGCTCTGCAGTTTTATCCGCTCATGTCTGGAGTGTCAAAGACTTGTTCTTCGAGAGATGCCGCAACGCAAATCAAAGAGAGATGAATTGGTGGACACGTAGACTGTCCAAGAAAAGACAGACCGTTCGAGTGGGTGAAAATGCCGTGAATGATGTTCAGCTAAGAGTCGAATTGAGGCAATGCCTAAATAACTATAAGCGCATGCTTATGAAGACCAAAGAGGACAACTGGAGAAACTTTGTGCCCCGAAATCGTTACGATCCTTGGGGTCAGATTTACGTGGTATCAGAGGAAGAAGGTATTCGTACTTCAAATGGGGTACCATCCAACTGGAAAGAGTGTCTGCACTCGTTAATGGGCACATTCTTCCTTGGGCGGGATGATGCTGTGCTTCCCAATATTGGTTTTATGTCTCCTCCGTCTCCCTTGGAGAAGAATGAAATTGGGTATTCAATTTCGAAAGTTAGATCAAAAAGATCCCCATGCGTTGGCGAAGTAATGGAGAAGATGGCTAAAACGATCTGGAAGGTTATTCTTGAATATATGATTTATTCTCAGTGTCTGTCTTAAGGTCACTTTCCATTACATTGGAAAATAACAAATGTCATAGTTTTTCTTTAGTCATCTTGAAAGACTAGGAGCGATCCTTGGTTTTATCGGGGCATCGTTCTCCTCCCAGTTTCTCTTTGGAAAATTTCTAGAGGGGGAGAGAAGTACTTGCCAGACTGAAAAATTGCCTGAAAATTAAACTCTGCACAAGCTACTTCTCTCAAAGACGTCCTTGTGTTGTGGGTATAAACGATATTGTACTTAGCACAAGAATTTATCAGTGGACCATTTATATGGAACATTATAACAAATCATTTATTAAGGCACCTAGAAAACATTTGCGGAGAAGTAAATGGAATACTTAGCTTGTCTACGTATGCAGACGACGTGATCATCCTGGTGAAAAGTAGAGTTCGGAAAGTAATTGAAGAAAGCGGTGGAGGCGTTATGAGAGTAATTAATGCTTGGGGACATAGTGTTGGTGTCGATGTCTCATTAGAGAAAACTGATAATGAAAGGTTAGTCTGGCAGACCTGCAGTGGTCAAAGTGAATGAGATTGGTCTTAGGTACGAGGCAAAAGTCAAGTACCTAGATATTACCATGAATGATAAGGACAAGTTTTTTCCACACCTTGACAAGGTTAAGGGCAAACTTATGAATGTGGTAGGGCAGATTTATCGTGGCCTACGGTCACCCGAGGTTTAGCGTTAGCTTACGTCTCGGGTTTCTACTTACGGACTACACATTTTTGCATGAAAAAGGCCGTTTTGAAAATAGGACTTGCCTATATGTCCCCGAGTACTCTGCATTCAGAGACTTAGAGGCCGTAGGAGTCGTGGCGTTTGCATCTTGTCTTTTCTTCAATCACCGGCGTATTTGACGAGGTTTTGGCAGCACTTCTAAGCGCTGCTTTGACTGGCTTCTCAATAGTTTATTTGACTGTTACTGACTGTCTGGGCATTGAGAGTTTCGTGGTGTCTGTGGGAAATCCAAAACGCGGAAGTAGCCTTGTGGAATTGCAAAATTGCAAAGTTGTTTCACCCAAAAAAAGGCGGAGGTTTTAGATACGCGGAGGCACACCCGTATATGTATCTTCGCGTCCACAAGTCCATTCGTGGACTTACCATCCTTGGAGCGTTCAGTGTGCGTTTGCGTCCTTCGTGCGCTATGAAGCATCCTGCGGTTAAGCCTTAAACGCTTAGAGACATCTTTCCCTCCGTAGAAAAAATTGGACATTATAGATAGAAATAGAAATAAAAAAAGTTTGATATTTTTCCATACAATGATTCAGTCTTCGCAGGCACGTTTTGAAATGACGTTGCAAAATAAGACATTACATGGGAGTCGTCGAAAAAGGGAACCAATACGAACGCTTTTTAATGGCCAAACCACGTCAGTATGCTAAGTTTTATCAAAATATCCCAAAAATTGTGATCTGTGGGTTGAACAAAAATACAGAGGCAGACATTAGACGAACAGAATCATTTTCTTAATGGATCGGTATAATCAAAAGTGGGTCGATCAGAAGCCCTTCCGAGTATTACATACGCCCTCATAAACTTAATATACCACGTACCACAAGTGGTGTAGGGTATAATTACGTAAGCATTTGAATGTACTTTATATATCCACAATAGAAAAATGAGGAGCTGTGCACTCAACAGCTTCAGAGCCCCACAAATGATGTATATAGTTGATCAGTATCAAATTCTGAATCGTTTTAAACTTGTACTTATATAAAATATTTGGAAGCTCTTCCACATCAAATCGATCGGAAAAGACGCCATGCACCACTTAAACTGAGAAATCCTTTGTTTTTAAAAGCAAAAACCAATTGTTTTTCTTCATTGCTCATAAACTACAACATATAAAATTTGGCATGCATATTCTGTTTAAAGGACATTGGAAAATGTCTAACTATTCGGACTATTTCTTAGGTTACCCTTTTTGTCAAAACCGTAGTTCAGAAGGAAGTTTCAGAGACAACATTAATTATATTTAATGTATTGTTGACCACTGTCAAATCCGGAATACACCTAAACATGTCAATGTGTTCGTCTGTCCATCTCTGTGAAGTCTGTGATATTTATTCTATTCTATATTCATTTTCCTTTCCCACATTGCAGGATATAGTAATAACACCTCTAATTTCTGTGTTTTTTCTCATTATTCATAAACTGGTCAACACATGTATATTCTACAAAAATCGATAAAATCAGCCATCACGATCCTATAACGTAAATTATACAAATTCCCCATTCCGTTTCCTTTTTTAAATCCCTTTCAAAATAAAAAGGGATAAAAAGATTCGGCTAGTACGAATGTCATTTTCTTACTTGTTTGTTTAATCATTGTTAAGGTCTAAAACTTGTTAACAATTACTCTAACACATCACCTATAAGGGTATCGGCGATTGGACTTTAATTTCTTAAAGACTTTCGACAAACAACATGAAATTTGTAACTGGCAACAGCGATGCGATGATTCGTTTCATAGAAAATACTCTCCTGCAAATAACCATCAAACATAGTTTACCCATCACAGTCTTGACCGCAATCTCATCAATTTCATCAACAGGCTACTGCACACCGGATGCAACCATCATTTGACAAAATGAACAGAATAGACGGCCACATGTGCATCATAATCTTCAGACCATTTTCTTTTTGTCTGTATACCATCCATTATCTTGTAAGAAATGAAAAACAAGCAATAAACACAATTTATTTTAAAGTTGAAATATATTCATGAATTTGTTTTATTGGATAGTGATAAATAGCAATTTCTAAATTATGGAGCAAATAATATAAAAAATATATAAAACCGTAATAAACAAACAAGCTTATTTATCTATTAATTTTTTTTTTTTGGTTGTTTTAGATGTTAGGTGAAAAATTTCTTATATACAGGTCTATAACCCCAGTAACATGGCATAGAAGTCAAGGATTGATAGTACGTTGCAGATCAGCCGAAATGCGAATGTTTGGAAATCCAAATGGAACCAGATGGTACTAAATCATTTACGCGTCCTTCTTGCATTTTGGTCCATTTTCAATACCGACCTACGTGCAAAAGCTATCAATGTTTCTTCCAAATTTGAAGTTGACAGCATTTTTGCGGTTAGAAGAATGTTTATAACAGACATTACACAAACGGAATTGCGAACATGCCATACTTTACAATATGTATACCTTATGGGATCTCCACATTTAAAGGGAAGTTGAAAAATTTGAAAGAATTTTGTTAAACGGCCTCAAGTTAACACAATATAAGCTTTTCTGACATCCGGAGAGAGCACCGGTTTTTTTCCTAATTCACTATTAAAAGAGATAGTTTATTGATGTATATGTTTGTAGATTTGCGTTTTCGAAAAGCATAGGAGCCAGCTGGAATTATTTACTTTTTGTTCAAAAAATACATCAGTCTCTCCAAACCATTATTAATTATCTTCATGAACACTGAGTTTAGCAGGATAGGGCTAAACTTGCATTAGCAATGGGCACGCCTTTCATGGAATTTAAAGGGTAAGGTCGTGTTAGACCAGCGAAGATTGCAGCACAGATAAGGCAGCCTTCCCCAATTCTTGGGAATCAGTGTTGAGAATCATTGTATTTTTGTTACCTAAGATTTTGTTCCTATCTTCATTGCGGTTTTTTGAGGTATCTAAAGATGAATTCGGCAAAGGGCAATTTTTGTCATACGATTCATTTTCAAGACTTTGATAATAATTAGATGTGTATTTCTTTTACATTCTTTGTAAGAAATATTTTCTACTGACATGATCATATTAAATACTAATTCATGCCCTCTGGTCGGAGCTTGTTTAAAGTATTGTGATTATTTGAACCGCAAGCAATACATTTGACTTCCTTAATGAATTCGTTTTCGAGTTAAAAATTTTTTTTTTGTTTGCAATTTTGTAAAACCCTTTTTTGAAAATTTACACATTAAATTTTTTCTCTTTTTTCGTCCGAATATTGGGTAAGTATTCCCCAGGATAACAGCTACAAACACAACAGCTCGTCTCCTTAAGGATCTAATTAGCACAGGTAGAGATGATTTTGAAGGTTTTTATATGAATGCTGCTAAGAATAGTAAGCGATCGAAGATGTTAGGGGATAAAGTTGATTTATCTCACAAATAAGGTGATGATTTAATAGTGCTCATTAAACACGTAGTTAATAAGCCGTCTGATTTGAGTGCCAACGCCATTTCAAATCATAACATTAATTTGTATGACTATTTCGCAATGCAATTTCTTAGTTTTTGTTGAAACTTGCGAAAATGCCGAAGACGAGCATATGAACATTAAGTCGGACCTTTCCTTTTATAATAATTTGAAATGTTGCAATATTAATAGCTTACAAGGACTAAAAGCGGTTAGCAAGGGCAGAGCTACATTGCTGTTCAGTTCTGCTCTTAATGCCAATAACTTCGTTAAAAACAATGATTTTCATAAAAAAAATTTAAAATCGTTATTCGCAAGGTTCGCAATGAATATGTTGTAAACAAGATCATTGAAAAAGCATTAAGTCTGTTGATAGGTTTCAAAGAAGACATCCTAACAACAAGGACGATTGTATTCCCAGAACTAATATTGAAATTGGTTTTAAAGGGAAAGCCCTCCCCAAATAGGTCAAATTCAATTTTTACAATCTACCCGTGAAGTACTTCGTATCCACCTTAAAGTGTGATAGATATGGGCAGGTATTGAAGTTTTGGAAAGCCAAGTAGGACAGTTGTCTCAATTGCAGTAAGTCTCCCAAGTGCGAAGTGGTTTGTCCTGCGGGTCAGGCGAGCACGACGCTCTAAACAAGTGTTGCTCGAACAGAGACCGGGAATTAAATAACAACAAGATTATAGCCATTAGAAATCTTTCTTATAAAAAAGTGAAAGAGAAGTTTTCCTCAAACTGCTTTAAATTTCTCGATGACAACTCCTACGACGAGCATTTGGAAACTTGCCTGTTATTGTGACTAAGGGTATTATGTTAATACGATTCTAAAGGGTGAGAATGTTAATACGATTCCAACTAACAAAAAATTTAAGGCGATTGTTAAAGGAAATCTGTTATTTGCAAACTTTCTCCCACTTCAACCCCAAAGTCGTCTGTAAGAAGATCTCAGCAGCCAATGATTTCGACCAACATTCTGAGTTTCTCGGAACTTGGTAGATTAATCTCTGCGATTAAAGAATGATCTCTCATAATCTTCTTAAGGAATTTCAAAAAAATGTGTCAACGGCATAGTTCCTTTCGCGATAGAGCGTTTAGAAAATAACCAGAATCCTGTGCCGCATCACAAAAAAAAAATTTTAAATGAAAACAAAAGAAAAGAAGAAGAGTCTTACGAACCCTTTTAGGAGTCCCCACGGTGTGACTGGGCCCGCAGTTAAGTCCGTCTGTGAGGTCCGTATTGTACGCCTTTCGTTGGTCCTTTCTTAGTCCGTCAGTAACCATTCCCCGTCCTCCTATCCATTCGTGCGTATGCCCACCCACACTCTGCTTCAGCCGTGGAGTATACCGCTTAGCCAAGCATTTCTAGCCAAGAACTTTTAATTTTAATTTTTATCCATTTTGTCGTCTTAACCAATTACATTATTTATTTACTTAAAATTTCCTTTCATTAGTACCTAGACTTTTCCATATTCTCTTTGTTCGCTTAAATTTGTGTTTTCAACGAGTTAAAGCCCGATCACGTCTTTGAGAAAATGTAAGAATATATTCAATTAGGAATTGTTCTATTTATACATTGGTTTATGATAAGTTTGTAAATAATTTTTTTTTTTTTTTTTTTACAAAAGTTTCGGCGGATATCGAAAGCTAAGTTTTTAAATTTAGCTTACCATTTATATATTTATGACAAGAATGAACTCGATGCTACAATCTCCTTCCTTATTTGTTCCTAGATTTGAATTAGCGACAGGTGTCCACGTATCTTGGCTCATGTTTACAGCAAAGGGTTGTTGCTTTAGTTGATTCCTGGATGGTCGGGAAGGTTGTTGTTGTTGAAAAAGGTTTGATTTTGATGGAATAATAGTATCGCTGAACGGATTGTAGGCAGATATATTTCCAGCCGGTTGCAGCGAAGCAGGTTTAATTAGATTATCTAATTTGACTAAAGCTGAATTCTCACCCAAAAATGCCTGATGATTAATACTTCACAAGCATTTGTTTTTTAAAAAAAAATATCGTTTTTTTTTCAAATAATTTTTTGTTTACATTATTTATTTTCGATGAATTAAAATCTTTTTTCTTATTATTTTAGTAATTCTCACGCTTCAGTTGTTATTTCGCAAATCTCCAAAACAAGAAAACATTTTTCGGCAAACCGTTATTCTTGCCAAATGTGCTCTCGAACAAGGCCGTTATTACGATCACACTTACTCTATTGCGATATAGCAGTGGACAGAACCCGTACGCTACTTTTGTGCGTAGACGTTACAGATGTCTAATTCTCGCTACGATCAAACGCCTAGTACTACGAGTAAATCCTCTGGGGTTCCGTTTTTAGTTAAAATATGGGTTGGTTTTTACAATATAATACTCAAAGTGTTCGACGTAACTTATCATTTCTGGATTTTTACATGAACTCGTCTAATATTGATTTCTGCATATTAAGCAAAGTTTTTCTAAGGGATGACAATTTTTTTGAAGTTAAAGTTTCCAGTTACGTCTTTTCATTGCTTGGGTTAATGCATATGTTACATTCCAGAAAGAAGGCTGCTGCTGCAAGTTGTGATGAAGATAAGTAGGACATAATTAGAGCACTGTCTGGAGGAAGCTTAACTATCCTTTTGCATGCAATTAATAACTATTGGTCTAGTTACTTAGATTTGCGATGTATGAAAGCAGTTCCCCTCTCTAAGACAGGTAAAAGCTTAAATGATTTAAGTAACTTCAGACTAATTTCGCTAATGTCTGTATTCATAAAGATTATCAATCTCATGGTTAAGAAGAGGCTAATGGATTTCTTGCAAATTGGGAACGTTATTCCAGCTCGTTCGTATGCCTATCAAAAACGTAAATCTGCAAATATGTATATATTTTTTCTCATAGCTAGTTTAAAAAAAGCTGGTAAAATTGTTGTTGTGCTTTCATTAGGCATAAGCAAACTATGATTGTGTCAACTTGTTTAAGCTTGGTAAAATTCTCTTAGACTTTTTAATTCCTCTTCAAAAGCGTCAGTGGATACTAAATTTTTTTTTTAATTGTGCTTTGGTAATGGGTAAAGAAAAAGTTGAAGTGTATGGTGGTATTCCACAAGGCCATTGTTTGAGCCCCATACTCTTCGACCTACATACCACTACTTTGCATAATCTTCAAGAAGACAAAGCTCATATTTTGCGATATACAGAGGATTTCCCATTAGTATCTGCGGATTAATCTTTTTCAGCGGCTGTGAATAATCTCTCGACAAAAGTTCATATTGGCCGTCGACAAGACGTATGGACCTCCGTTACTTGCAGCAACAAAAACACACGTTGTTTTTTACATTTAGCTACAGTTTTTTCGAAGCGACCGTAAAAGCCTTGTTTACTTTCTAACTTTAGGATTCTACGATTCATTAGAGAAACCCATATTATGTAAAGGCAACAGAAAGCATGCCGAAAAATAATGGGACTACCATTTCCGTTTTCTAAGTGAGATCATGAAGACATTTTTCTTAAGAAATGTGGAACCCGTCTGCCGTTTTGATTGACCTAATTTAATATGGTTCCTTTGTCTAGTCTAAATCTGATTCTTTGCCATATGCATATGTATTTTTTGTTCCAATTCTAAGATATAAACAGAAAGCCTCGATGCTAGTTTTAAACCGTGTCAGTCATAAATCGAACGATACAAATCGTCGCCTTTAAAGAGAAGACTACTTTTTACCTTTATTTTATTTTGCAGCCTGAAGACTGCGCACCCAAGAAATACACGGCCATATCAATAAAAGCTTGCTTGTTTAAACCCAACGGAGACATGCGTGTCACTTGGTCTTCTTCAGCCAAAGGTACAAATTCTTCGCAGTGATAAACACACAATCGATGAAAATAGGTATATTTTGTAAGTCTAATATTAATATTACTGCAAACTTTGGGTTTTTTTTTTTTTTTTTTTTTTTTTTTTTTGTTTGTTTAGAGATGGATTGGACCAGTTAAGTTAATGTTAGATCCATAATCCAGAAACGAAGTTGAGAGCGATTGATGAAAAAATTTAAGCATAGGTAGACTGATGTGGCAGAGTGTTCGCAATGAGAGGCTCTGTTCCGCTGTCAATCCATAAATCACCGTCCTTGTTACTGCACTGTCAAGATCCGGCTAATAATGCCGATAAAAGAAAAAGTGTAGGCGATTCGTGATTGTAATAGAAATACTAAATGTAAAATTAGAATGAAAACTCAGCTGATTTGATAAAGGCAGTCAGTTGCTTCAAATGCCTAAAGTTACCAGCACGAAAAATTTCATATAGATTGTTATACAGGTTAAATATACTGAAAGATTGTCTAAGGATGTCAAACCTCCTGCACTCAAAAATAAGGTGCTCGGCAGACTCAGTAATATTGCAATCCTCACAGATGTCAGAGGAGGAGACTTTGATCATTTTAAAATAGACCTTGTCGTAGGTGTGATTACTCATAAGACGGTGAAGAACTTTAAATTCCCATGTTGTGAATTTTCCTTTAGGTAGAAGCGTGGGTGTCAAAAAAGGGTAAATTTTGTAGAACAGCCGGTCACTTTTTTCTCTAGCTAAAACATGATACTCATCTCTCCATTCTTTTATGATGAGTTTTTTGACTAGCAGAAAAGCTTCGCTGGGGGGGTAGTTTGTGGACAAAACTGTACCATCGAACCTAGCTTGACGAGCATGGAAGTCAGCTTTTTCATTGATACTAAAACCGCAGTGACCTGGGATCCAGATGATGTGGCATTTTTCAATACTTGTGTCTTTTAAAAGGTTGTAGATATCGAAGACATACTTATTGAATGGGTCTTTGTTCTTGATTAAAATTAGAGCAGATTTGCTGTCAGAGAAAACTACAAATTTTTTCAGCTTAATTTCAGATGCGTGGATGATTGCTTGTCTGATGGCCAGAAGTTCAATGAAAGTGGATGATAGTTCTTGTAGAACTTTAAATTTTCCTATAAGTAAGTTTGGGTATTCAATAATTGAAAAACTAGAGATGTCCGAATTGATAGATCCATCCGTTGCGTATATTTTGAAGTTATTTTCGACGAAGTGGTTAAGTTTTTGCAGACAAGCGATTCGAAGACAAGACCCTGATCGATTTTTTTTGAGTTGGTGATTGAATTAAGTAAGTTTAATTCAACTACGCATTTATCATGAATAATATTATTCCAGGAGGGTATTGAGTTAACTTTATTGAAGATGTTACTGAATTTTTTGAAGCAGTTAGAGTAACTACTGATGACATGATTGTGTCTGGAAGCGACCTCGTCAAAGAAGGCAGGTTTGAAGATTTTTACCTTGAGAAGCTCTTTTGCAGTTACAAGATAAATTCTCTTAGCAACGGGGAGTTCATAAGAGATGGAACGTAAAATTGATGTTGGTGTTGAGGGGGACAAACCGGTACAACGTCTTAGGATTGAGTGTTGAAAGGTTTGTATTTTTTTTAATGTATACGCAGGAGCGTTACACGATGTAGAGTAGGGATATTCAATTTTGGATCTAACAATAGATTTGTAAACGTTTAATGCTTTCCTAGGTGGGAGTCCGGTGTGAATGTTGGTCAGAAGTTTGATGACATTTGAGTCTGTGTTGCAATTTTCGAGGCTATCCTTGTAATGCTCATGCGTGGTTAAACTTGAGTTGATTATTCTGCCCAAAAATTTAAAAGAGGAAGACGGACTGATTTTTATACCATTGATTGTAATGTAAAAAATTTTTTTGGGACCCTTAGCAAAGCGAACGACTTTTGATTTTTCCGGGTTGAAAGTTAGATTTAAGTCTGCACAAAGTTTGTGAAAAAGATTGGCTTTAGTGTCGAGGTTACGGACTGCTTCCATTAATGATTTTCTAGCAGAGATGATGAGGAAATCGTCAGCATATTGAAATAAATGGGTAGAATTGTCCTGTAATTGATGTAAACCGGCTGTGTATAAATTGAAGAGAACTGGGCTGAGACAGCTACCTTGAGGTAAGCCTCCACAAACTTCGACTGTATGTGAATCTAATACGAGAGTTCTCGAGGAAAGAAAGTTGAGAACCCAATGCCTATTTTGTGTCGGGATTTTAAAATCAGATAGAATTTGGTCCAGTTTCGCTAAGTTTACACAGTCGTAAGCTTTATTAATGTCTAAGCAAAGCATGACTACCTGGTTCCCATTTGCTTTTTCATTTGCAATTGTGAAAAGGACTTCATTAAGGCACATACCGGTGGAGATATTTTTTTGGTAAGCAAAGGACCTTGACGGGAGAAGGTGTGAGTGGTTCAGGAATTTTGTTAGTGTTTCTTTAATCATTTGGTTGGTAATTTTTAGAAGAACAGGCAAGAGGGATATGGGTCTGAAGTTGGTGAATATTTCAAGATCTTTTCCGGGTTTAGGAATGGGCACTATTTTAATTGTACGCCAAACGGTGGGAAACGAGTTGGTCATCCAGCGCTCATTTATAGCAGATAGCAGGGTTAGAAGGCTTGGCATGGGAAGGACCTTTATCATTTCATATTTGATTCCGTCATGGCCTGCTGCTGTGGACTTCTTTTTCGACTTAAGGACGTGCATGAGTTCATCAAGGGAGAATGGAGAGATGTTTTCCATGCGAGAGTTAAGTAAGGAGGTTTGGAGACCACATGTCGAGGGAATTTGAGCTTTCAGCCATTCAAGGTAGGATTTGTTGTTGAGATCATCCCAAATGGGGTGCTTGTATTTCTTTTTTGTGGTGCGATGACCATTTAAAAATTTCCAGAATGGCTTTTTATTGCTATTTGAGCATAGTTCTTCGATAACGAGGGCTCGATGGCATCTTTTGGCTTTTCTAGTCGATTTCTTCCATTCTTTTTGTGATAACTTGAAATCTTCAAAATTAGAAATATTGGGGTATTTGGAAAATTTTTGTTTAGCAGCCTGTAATCTACGGAATTGTGAAGTGAGCAGCTCGTTCCACCAAGGTTTTGGTGAGTAGGAATTCGAGATTTGGATGTCGGATTTGGCGTTAATTATTTCTTGTTGAAATGAGCACTGGATAGATTCGACCTGTGGCTCAAGACATACGTGAATAAGATTATTTAGGAGTTTTTTCCTCGAGATAAAGTCATTTATCTTGTACGAGGTAATAGAGGTGGCATTAAAGAGAATAGGAAGGTGGTGGCTGTTTCCCAGGAAAATTTCTTTTTTAACCTCCCGTTTGAATGTGAGATGGGTTGCGTTAGTGAAAGTAAGATCCAACACGCTACCACAATTGTTGGTCGTAGAGTGAAAATAGGTTGGTGAATTATCATTCAGACAATAGAAGTTACTAGCTTTAATGATTTCTTGCAAGGCTTTGCCTTTATTGTTTGACACGGAGTCACCAAAGCAAGGGTGTCTTGCATTAAAATCTCCTGCAATTATGACATTGTGGAAACTATTGAGCATATCACAGAGACGATTAAAGTCATCCCGGAAAGATTGAATGGGGATGTTGGGCTTGAAATAGCAAGCAGCAATGACGATATTAGGTTTTAGACAAGAGGTTTTGATAATGACTATGTCAGCAGTCGATTTAAATGGGATTTGTTTGAAGGATATGCCTTTTCTGGCAAGGATGGCAACACCTCCATAGCCGTCACTTCTACATTTATAAGCGGAGTTGTAATTTGAGATTTTGAGATCGGAAATTTTTTCATCGGACAGAAAGATTTCACTCAAGATGGCGAAATCAGTTCGGTTGGAATTTATGAAAAAATCAAGAGAATGGGCATTACGCCTGAAGCTTTGTATGTTATACTGTAGGAAGGACGTCATGAGAAATGTTAGAACATGATAGGGCCGACCCACATGTACCTTGTTTTAAAAGATCAAATTTTGATTTAAGAGAACTTATTTCTGTTTGGATGGTTTTAAGCATATCTTCTTGAGAAGAGATGGAGAGAATCCTGAAAATCTTTTCCAGAATTATCTCCATATCAGTGGATTTATGGTAATTGATGAAAGTATGCTTTTCAGGAGGTGGGGTAGGTTTTTTTGGCTCCTGCGACTTGTTACTGTAAGTCGAGGGCGTCTTGAGAGACATTCTGTGCAAGGACTTGGGAATACTTGTTTTATTTTTTAAAACTGCATTGAAGTTTTTGTTAATTAAAATATTATTTGTATCAATAGTAGGGTCTCTGATATTGTTAGGAGCATTGCTGTCCTTCATTGCTGGGAAGTTTACGTCATAGTTTTCAAGTAAATTGTATGGGTTGTTAGAGAATTTCTCTTTGTATTCTCTAAAAGATAAATTCTGGATGGTTAAAATTTTTTTTAAATTTTCCTCTTTCTTTCTTTTTGAACACTCTCGAAATGTTACGTTGTGGTCCAGCGACCCGCAACCTAGACATTTGATTGAGAGGCATGAGTCCGTAGGACAGGCCGGTGACTTGCCACAGTTCAGGCATCTGCTTTCCTTACTTTTGCAGAATTTGGCGATGTGACCAAATCGGCCGCAATTATAACAGAGCCTGACGGAAGGAATGAAGTAGTCAACTGGAATATTGCAATAGTTGAATTTTATACTCTTGGGAATTAGTTTACCCTTGAAACCAATTTTTAGGCTGTTTGTTGGGATGAACATTTCTCTGTCTGCAGGGTCTCTTCTGAGGATTCTTGTAACAGAAATGATTTCAATATCAGAGGTAGCTGAGTTGAGAAAGTCCTCTTCCTTAATTGAAGGTGGAATGTTTTTTACGATCCCAAATTTTTCTGTGAAAATTCTAGGGATGTAGGCCTTGCAAGACTTTGGACCAAAATCATTGTTTATTATAAAGTTGTTGGCATCAACCGCAGTGGCAAAACCAAGTTTGGCTTTGCCATTGCTGATGGTTTTGATATT
>NW_023998565.1:1335508-1338866 GCF_014805625.2 Glossina fuscipes
GCTGATGGTTTTGATATTAATCAAACCATCCAATTTGAGATCTTTGATGTGTTCGAAAAAGAATAAATCTGAGTTAAGGCGAAAAGGTTTCTCTAGGTTATTGTTGCATACTTCAATGAATACGTAGCACTGACCGGTCGTGTCGTCACTATAACGATTTGGACTAGTTGGGTCAGAGCTCTTTCCTTTTATGGGACTACTATTATTGTTACTGTTCACAGAGCTGTCTTTATTGGGAGGCTTATTCCTAGAGGGAGCGATCGGGGACTTTAAGGAGGTGGTATTGACATCCTCAGTCAAGTCTTTTACAGATGAATTGTTCTTATCAGAGATGATCTTTTTGAGACCTTCGTTCTGGGCTGTGATTCTTCTTTTAAGTGAACCCTTGCTATGCGTGATTCGAACAAAATTTTCGAAATCATCATCGTTTGATAACATGCTTGAGAGCCTCACCCCCTTGAGGGGCGGGCGACTTTTAGGTTTCGTGCTAGATTAAAGGCAAGAGAAAAGGATCAACTGACTTACCGAGAAAAGAAGGGATATGGAAATCAGCCGTTTTTGGTGGAACCGACAGAGACAAAGAAGAACAAAGCCTTGTAAGTTAAAGCAGTTTTAAGAATTTGACAGGAATCGCCGCTACTTGATGTCCAATGTACAGGTGAGTTGACGAAGTGAGTCTTGTCAGGATGAGGTTGAAGACAGCAGGTGGTGCTGCGCAATTTGCGGAGAAGCACAAGGACGTCGAAGCCTTTGTTGATTTTGTTTAAATGCCGCAACTTCACTATATATATTTTCACTACTTCAAGAGTTTTCAGAAACAAAAAAAAAAGGAGAATTTTTTTCTTTTTTTTTGTTGAAAAAAAAATTTATTTTTCAAGAATTTTCTGCAAGAAAGCGTCTTATTTCATGCAGAGTTGCCGAGCGAATGCAAAATTTTTTTTTTTTTTTGGGTTTCGATTAAGACGAATATTTATTTTGCCCAGAAATTTTTTGCTTGCACCACGTGGTCTTGGCAACAATAACAACAGGCCCTCGTTTTTGAAGAGGTAAAGACAGATGTATTTTGTTTGCAACACATGGTCGTGGCAACAACAAAATACACTGCCCCTCGTCTTTGCAGAAACATTGCATTAACGCGGGGAATTGCAGAGTCGTTGCGAAATTTTAAGACTAAGTGAGGATTTTTGAATTACAGAGAAATATTTATAGCCGTATTGCATTTCACCTAAAATATTAATTTTTAATAATTGTTACAAAGTACATTTTGAAATGTATTTGAAACAATTTCCTTCATTTCATGTTTTGGCCAACAACAAAGCACATAGGCTCTCCAGAAATGTAAAAATTTTCCTGATGACCCTTTATTTGACACTATAACGAGTTATTGAGACCAGTTGCAGCAATTTTATCTCTAAAGCGAGTTTGATATAGATATAGAAAAGAAATCCACTGAATTTGATACATTATGTTTGCAATTATAATTGCAATAATAATGACGACGATAATGACAACGAGGGTAATACGTAGACTTTAATTCATAAATTTACTTCTTCTATTTAGCAAATTAACAACAACAAGTTGCAATTATTGATTTTGTCAGCAAAATTTTTAAAGAAAGAAGGAGAGGAATTGATTGACATAAAGTCGTAAATGAAGAGTAATGCCGGATGGTTCTCAAAAGATAGAATTTATTGGATGAAACATTGGCGAATAGATGAAATTTCTCTTGGAGAGGCATAACGTTTGCCATCTGTTCCAAGCTTAGTGTGTGTATAAATGTCATGCTACAAAGAGTCAGACCAAGGCATTTCCATTGAATTTGCATAACTTCAGAAAGTCCTTATTTGAAATGTCCAATAAAAGCGAACAAGTGTATTCTAATTTTGGGCTAACGATTTTCGACTACTGCAAATGGATTTCACTACGTTAATGGGTTGAAAACGTTGTTTGGCAATTTTATCAATGTGAGCAGAATAAAATGTTTCGAGTGTAGAACAAAGCCTAAAAAGTCAAACGTTTTAACAAATGGAATAGAAGAACCATATATGAGAAAAGGAGTAACCGTAGGATCTCTTTTTTTAAAGACCAAGTATTTGGTCTTATAAACTTAAAGTGTGAGTTGGAGTGTTTCGAGATGAGAGGAAAGAGGGCCAAGGGTAGATTGTAAGTCTGGCTCAGATTGGGAACTAGAAATAAGAAGATGGCCAGTTTAGCCCAAAATTGAAATATTCTCAGGAAACTGAAGATTTTGTTAATTTATAAATTAAAACAAAAGAGGACTTAATACAGATTTCTGAGGAACACGTGTGAAGGATCTACTTTGTACAAGAGCTTTATCGTTGTTAATTAACAAGCTCCTATAGAGAAGGTCATATGGTAAATTACAGAACTTAGCAGGGAGATTCGAAGGGAGAAGAGTAGAATTTAATATGTCAGTATTGACAGCTTAAAACGCTGATGTTATGCCCAGAAACCAGGTAATGAGCATGTGATTCTTAGCAAACGATGAGCTAATTATTAACCATAAAGTGACAACGTTGTATTTGGCAGATCTGTAACGTCTAAAACCAAATTAGAAGTTGGTGAGGATACACTTAGATTCGGGATATCGTTCTAAACATGAATATAACAATTTCTCGAAAATTTTTCTGGATAAAAACTAAAGCAATACATCTGTAAGGATTAAGATTCATTGGTAAGCTATTCTTTTTTCTTAAAAAGGAGATTTGCAAACCGTACCAGGAAAATGGTATTGTAACGAGTTTCCTTAGGCGGGGTATGACTCAGTCAACCCAGGATTCGTTGCAAGAAAATTTAGAAAAATAATCAGAACCTTCGGGGAGAATGGTGTTTAGTTTCCTAGATTTATTGTTTCCTCTTTACTGGATAGAAGTACAGCAATTTGTGTAGAACTGGGCTATGGCAAGAAACCAGCGAGGTGTCGTGCTATTACCGGTTTGTTTTTGTCTCTTTTACTTCTAAGTTTGGAACTTGCACTTCTTTTTCGTTACGCTTTTAATATCGCGGGGCGCTGAAAGAAAAGGAGCGAATACGCTGCCAGTGTCATAGCTGCCGCCGGGGTGTCCCCGTTTCGCTACTCGTCGGTTAATACAAAGACAAAATGTTCCTCAGTTAGCCTGTACATCCCTCATCCATAATGTCAGTTGTTCTACCCAGTCTTTCAGGGATGGCGATTAATACTAACCGTCACATTCCCTATCCGTGATGTCAGTTGTCCTACAAAGTTTTTTTTCAGGGATGGCGATTAATACTAACCGTCACATCCCCTATCCGTGATGTCAGTTGTCCTACAAAGTCTTTCAGGGATGGCGATTAATACTAACCGTCACATCCCCTA
>NW_023998565.1:1338876-1348809 GCF_014805625.2 Glossina fuscipes
TCTTTCAGGGATGGCGATTAATACTAACCGTCACATCCCCTATCCGTAATGTCAAAAAAAAATTAGATTTGTCATATTGTCTGTAACCACTTACCTCCAGACAGCTATGACACCGAAATGAACGAGTCTGTGCGATGAGCTGTTCTTTATAGCCTGAGTCTCACTCGCTTGTCCTATTGCCAACAGGTTCTATGTGTTTGCATATGCTTATGTGTATGCTTAGCTTAGGTTGGCTGCAGTCGCAACCTCAGTTACGACTTGCATGATCCTACTTATGTACAACTTAACCAACTTACATCTAACTTATTACTAAGTTTGTTCAAATGTCTACTTACTAAGCACTCAGGTACCAAATCGCGTGATTCGATCACCGTTAGGTATGTGGGTGCTTGTGCACTGTGTTTACATGTGCTCTGTGTGTTTTTTACATGTTTGATCGTGTCTTTGTACATTTTGTCTATGCAGTTTATGCATTATCGTATGTTTTCTTTTCCTACCTAAGTTCAATTCTGCTTGTTTTGTTTACCCTAACGGTGCTACACATTCTGCGCATTTTACACATAGAGATTCTTGCTGAAGTTGTTTTGCATGCATAGATTTTCTGCCTAAGTTCAATTCTGCTTGTTAAACATTTTGGGATTTTACTTGTATTTGTACTTTGAGTTTTTATTTAGCCTTTGAGTTCTTAAACATTTTGAGATTCTACTTGGGTTCTTAACATATTGATTTCTTGCATCTAAGTTTTTCTTTTATTTGGGTTCTTGGCTCTGCTATCATATATTTTGAGGTTTTGGAATCTAAGCTGTTTGTACACTGGGGTTCTTAATCTGAGCTCTTTTGGGTTTCTTGGATCTGAGCTCTTTTTCCTTTTAATTGAGTTCTTGACTTCGCTATTACATTTTGACATTTGGATCTAAGCTTTTTGGTACACTGGGGTTCTTAATCTGTGCTGTGGTGTGCTTCTGTGGTTTTACAGAGGCATACTCACTATGTGCTTGTACTTCTCTCTTTACACACATGTGGTGTGTGTTTCTATGAATTAACTCACGTGGGCCTGTACAATAGGTGTTTCGACATTTTTCTCGTTACAAGGTATAGGCATATTTAGTGTGTGTTTTATGATTTTATCTTTACAAGATATCGGTGTTTAGTGTGTGATATTATGATTTTATCTGTACAAGGTATAGGTATACTTAGTGTGTGTTTTATGATTTTATCCTTACAAGGTATCGGTATATTAGTGCGTGATATTATGATTTTATCTGTACAAGGTATAATTAGTGGGTGTTTTTATGATTTTGCATTTGAAGTTGGAGGGGGCTGCTCGTGTATTGTTCACAGAACGATGTGCGTGACCAGAACGGACTTGCTGGTTGCGGAGTGCGGGTGGACTTTTAAGCGGACGGACTTGTATTACGTAAGGAAGCAAAAAAGCTTCCTTACAGTATATATCCGGTAATTAGGACATTGTTAAATTCCTTTAATAGAATTAACCTGGTTTCAATGTTCAACATCTTAAGATTATTGTTACGAATACCTTTTAAGGCTGTAGATGAATTTTTCATGAGTCTAATGGCTTTATCAAGTTCGGCAGAAGTATGTCAAGTTAAGAAAAAATTGTAAAGTTCCTCACCAAGTGATACGTAGATGATCATAGCACCAGAAGGTCCGGCGAGTTTGTCACAAAACTCGATAAAATAGCTTTGTGGATATGAAACAGCGAAAGGAAGTGATACCTTTAAAAATACTCACAGTACACCAAAGATGTCAAATTGAGTTGTCGCTGTGTGACATTTTTACAAGATTGTTTGCAGTCTATTCTAGAAGATCTTTTGCATTAACTTACAGCGAATCTAAGTTTGTCACCGATTCGATTGCATGCGATCCTTGTCCCCAAGGATTAGCAGGGTATGATTTTTTAGAAGACTTTTGGTTCAGAGCATTAGTGAAAGACTTTGAGAATTTATCAAAGATTTTTTTTTTTATTTTTTTTTGGTTTGTTTGGAAATGGATTGGACCTGATAAGTTAAAATTCGATCCATAATCCAGTAATGTAGTTGAAAGCCATTGTTGACAAATTTGAGCATTGGTAGAAACTGATGTAACAGAATATATATGAGATGTTAAATATGAGAAGCTCTGTTTCGCTGTCAACCCATAAATCACCGCACTTGGTATTATACAGTCAAAACTCCGGCTAGAAATGCCGACAAAAGAAAAAAAAAGTATAGGCGATTCGTGATTGTGAAAGAAATTATGAATGCAAAATTAGAAAGAAAAATCAACTGATTTGATAAAGGCAGTCAGTTGCTTCAAATGCCTAAAGTTTCTACCATGAAAAATTTCATATAAATTGTTATACAAGCTAAATACACTGAAAGACTGTCTAAGGGTGTCAAACCTACTGCACTCAAAAATAAGATGCTCGGCGGACTCAGTAATATTGTATTCTTAACAAATGTCAGTGGAGGAGACTTTGACAATTTTAAAATATACCTTGTCGTAGGTGTGATTACTCATAAGTCGGTGAAGAACTTTAAATTCCCATGTTGTAAATTTTGCTTTAGGTAGAAGTGTGGGTGTCAAAAAAGGGTAAATTTTGTAGAAAAGCCGGTCACTTTTTTCCTTAGCTAAGACATGATACTCGTCTTTTCATTCTTTTACGATAAGTTTTTTGATTAAAAGGAGGGCCTCACTGGGGGCTAGTTAGTGGACAAAATCCGAGCCATCAAACCGTGCTTCACGTGCATAAAAGTCAGCTTTTTCATTGATACCAAAGCCACAGTGACCTGGGATTCAGATAAGGTGGCATTCTTCAATGCTTGGGTCCTTTAAGGTGTCGTAAATGTCGAAAACGTACACGTTGTGCGGGCATTTGTTCTTGATTGACATCAGAGCGGATTTGCTGTCGGAGAAGCATGCAAACTTTTTTAGTTTGTTCTCGACTGCAAGGAGGAGAGCCTGTCTGATGGCCAGAAGTTCAATGAAGGTGAATGAAAGTTCTTGCAGAACTTTGAATTTCCCTAAGAGTAACTTTGGATATTCTATAATTTAGAAACTGGAAATGTTCGAATTGACAGATCCATCCGTTGCGTATATTTTGAAGTTATTTTCGATAAAGTAGTTCAGTTTATGCAGACATGCAGTTCGAAGACAAGACTTCGACGAATTTTTTTTGGAATTGGTGATCGGATAAAGTATATTTAAATCCAATACGCACTCGTCATGAATAATACTATTCCAGGAGGGTATTGAGTTGACTTTATTGAAAATGATACTGATTTTTTGTAACAGATTGAGTAACTATTGAAGACATCATTGTGTTTGGAGACAACTTTGTCAAAAAAAGCAGGTTTAAAGATTTTTACCTTGAGAAGTTCTTTTGCAGTTAAAAGAAACATTCTTTTTGCTGCAGGCAGTTCATAAGAAATGGAACGTAAGATTGATATTGTTGTCGAGCGGGACAAACGAGTACAGCGTTTTAGAACTGAGTGTTGAAAGGTTTGTATTTTTTTAATAGTATACGCAGGAGCATTACACGATGTGGAGTATAAATATTCGAATTTGGATCGAGCAATAGATTTATATAGACATTTAAAGCTTTCTTAGGTGGTATTCCATTGTGAACATTGGTTAAAAGTTTGATGACCTGTGAAGCAATTTTCGAGGGTGTCTCGGTAATGATCATGAAAGGTCAAACTTGAGCTGATTATTCTGCCTAAAAATTTGATGGAGGAGGATTGTTTGATTTTTGGGTCGTTAACTGTGACGTAGAAGAACTTTCTAGCACCCTTAGCAAAGCGCATGACTTTTGATTTTTCCAGGTTGAAAAGTAAGTTTAAATCCGCACAATATCGGTGAAAAAGATTGGATTTAATCTTAAGGTTATGGACTGCTTCTACTAACGATTTACCGGCAGAAATAATTAGAAAATCGTCAGCGTATTGAAATAAATGGGCTGTGTTGTCCTGTAATCGATGTAAATCCGCTGTATACAAATTGAAAAGTAAAGGATTGAGACAGCTGCCTTGAGGTAAACCTCCACCGACTTCAACTGAATTTGATTCCAACACGAAAGTTCGCGAGGAAAGGAAAGTCTACATTGTGATGAGATTTTAAAATCAGTTAGAATTTGATCTAGTTTCCCTAGATCGACACAGTCATAAGGTCTATTGATGTCTAAACAGAGCATGACAACCTGGTTTCCATTTGCTTTCTCACTTGCAATGGTGAAAAGAACTTCATTAAGACACATACCGGTGGAAATGTTTTTCTGATAGGCAAAGGACCTAGAGGGGAGCAAGTGAGAATTGTGCAGAAAATTTGTGAGTCTTTCTTTGATCATTTGGTTTGTAATTTTTAGGGTAACGGGCACGAGGGATATTGGTCTGAAATTTGTGAAACTTTCAAACTCTTTTCCAGCTTTTGGAATGGGCACAATTTGAATTGTACGCCAAACTGTAGGAAAAGACTTGGTCATCCAGCGACCATTTATTGCAGAAATCAGAACTAGAAGGCTTGGCATGGGAACGACCTTTACCATTTCGTATTTAATACCGTCATGACCCGCAGCTGAAGATTTCTTTTTCAATTTAAGGACGTGCAAAAGTTCATCCAATGAAAATGAAGAGATATTATCTGCCTGAGATTTATATGAGGGAACTAGGAGAGCATTTGCTGTGGGAGTCTGGGCTTTCAACCATTCTAGGTATGGTTTGTTATTATGATCATCCCAAATGGGGTGTTAGTATTTCCGTTTCGTAGTGCGATGACCATTCAGGAATTTCCAGAAAGGTTTTGTGTTGCCATTTGTAGAAAGCTCTTCGACTACTTCGGCACGGTGAATTCTTTTGGCTTTTCTGACTGTTTTTTTCCATTCTTTCTGTAAAAGCTTGAAATCATCAAAGTTAGAGATGTTGAGGTATTTAGAAAATTTTTGTTTAGCTACTTGTAGTTTGCGGAAGAACGTAGTCAGCGAATCGTTCCACCAAGGTTTTGGAGAGTAAGAATCGGAGACTTGTATGTTTGATTTAACGTTATTGATTTCGCGTTGAAATGAGCTCAGGATGGACTCAACGTAGGGCTCAACACTTATTTGCATAACATTCTTTAAGAGTTTTTTCCGCAAGATGAAATCATTTATCTTAAATGGAGAAACAGGATTTGCGCTAAAGAGAATAGGAAGATGGTGACTGCTTCCAAGATAGATTCCTTTTTTGACTTCCCGTTTGAACATAAAATTAGTTGAGCTAGTGAAGGTTAGGTCTAAAACACTGCCACAACCATTGGGATCCGTAGAGCGCACGTAGGTTGAGGTATTGTCATTAAGACAATAGAAATTACTGAATTCTATAACTTCACACAGAGCTTTGCCTTTATTGTTTGACGAAGAGTCACCAAAGCAAGGATGTCTTGCGTTAAAATCTCCTGCAATAATGACGTTATAATAGCTATCAAGCATACCACGGAGGCGATTGATATCATCCCGGAAAGATTGGATGAGAGTATTAGGTTTGAAATAGCAGGCGGCAATAACTATGCTAGGTTTTACGGAAGAAGTTTTGACAATTACAATGTCAGCAGCTGATTTAAAGGGAATTTGTTCGAAGGAGATGCCTTTTCTAGCAAGGATAGCTACACCTCAATTGCCATCACTTCTGCATTTGTAAGCGGAGTTGCAGTTGGGGGTTTTGAGATCCCAAATGTTGTCGTCGGATAAGAAGATTTCACTCACAATGGCGAAATCAGTTTGACAGTAATTGATGAAGTAATCCAGCTAAAAGGCATTGCGCCTTATGTTCAGTGTACTGGTGAGATGAGGAAGTAAGTCTTGTCGGAATGAGGTTGAAGACAGCAGGTGGTGCTGCGCACTCTGCGGAGAAGCACAAAGATGTCGAGACATTTGTTGATTTTGTTTAAATGCCGCAAATTCACTATTTATGTTTTTCATTAGTTCAACAGTTTTCAGAAGAGAAAGTTTATGAAAGAAAAAAAAAATTTTTCCTTCTTTATTTTTTGTTTTAAAAATTTTTCAAAAATTTTTTGCACGGAAAAAAGAAACGTCTTATTTCGTGCAGGCTTGCCAGGGGTTGAAAGAAATTTGCAGTAAATAGTTTTTTTCCCTTTTCAATTAAAAGTTTCCCTTGTTTGGATAAATAAAAATAAAAGACAGATAAAAAATGTTAAAAATGTTAAAATACATAAAAAAGGGTAAAAAGAGAAATTTTGAAAAACAAATTTCTTATTCATTTTGTTATAATCGATTGTACATTTAATACACTGATGTAAAAAATGTGAGGGGAAACGCGACAATATTTTCGATTATTTTATCTATTTTGTAATATTTTATAGTATTTTTCTTTAGGTACTTTCTGTTTTCACGTCACAAGAAAAAACATATCTTAACGGATGTCGGTTTTTTACTTTCTCCGTTTTTATTGAATGTTTCTTGAATGTAGTAGCTTTGGGCGGCTAGGAGTCGTTTTTAACTAGTTGTGGAGGTCATGCGTCGTGTTTAACATATAAAAGATACTATACTGATTAAAAATATACATGCTTTATGGAATTTATGAAGCAGCCTTCCGGGTTATGAAAAAATGAATATAAACCACATCCTTCAGTAGTGGTTATAAAAATTAGAATGCGATAGGCGGTACATGTTTATGCAACACAATAACTTAACAAGCGTTAATGCTATAATATTTATTTATAATATCTACTTTAATTTTTGTTATTTTTTTATTATCTTTCAAGACATTTGCATGGATGCGCTATGTTAAGATTAATTATTTAATGAAATTAATTTTTTTGAATTACCGAAAAGCTTGACGAATTCATTATACTTCCCTGTTGAGATTAGCGAAATATGTACAATGTTTGTCGTAGACATTAATTCCAAAATGATTGACATGACAAAAGCACTTTATCTTTTAGCTTAGGCTACAAGTATTCCAGGTTTTTGCGAATTTTTTTAAATATCTAAACAGTATTATATGCAGACGAGGCCATAAATTTTGTCATAGCGATGCTTTTTATTTAACCGGCGCACTTGAAAGCTTTTTTCTTCTTGCTTGTTTTTGACGAGATTTATCATCAATAATGGTTAGGCTTTGCGCTGATTGTCTAATTTGGGCCCGGCTAATGGCTGTCCTACGATATCGAATGCGTGTTCGACGTCGGCAGCCATAAATCGGTCAAACTACTATTAATTCAAATATAAACTTCTATTGCAAATTTGTACGTCTGCCCAATTTTCAATCATTCTCATGACTTACTTTATTGTAATTGTTTATAGTTTATTTAATTTTTTTTTTTTTATTATTCAACGATTTTTAAAATAATGGCGTAAATATTGTTAATTATAATAACAATTGTATTTTTTTATGTATGTATATGTGTATTCGTGTGTATGTTTGTATATATAATAATTTAGATAAATATGTATATGTAATAACCATTTACAAATTTTTCATTTTATATATATTTACCGTATTTTTCTAAATTTCGTTGTGTTAATATACATTTGAGAAATTATTAAATTTTTTTTTTTAAATTATTTTTAATCTTAGTTTCACAATCTTTTTTTTAATATTTTACGTATGTTTGTAAATTTAAGTTTAATTAAAAAAAATCAACTATTTTTTTTTTTAATAATTATTATTAATACAATATATTAGAAAACAATAAATAAAAATAAGTCGTATATATATATATATATAAATGTATGTACAGAGTATAGAAATAGATTGTTTTTTTTTTTGTTTTTACTTTTGTAATAATTTGCTTTCAGTATAATATAAAAAAAAAATTTTATTCAAAATTTTTTTGTTTTTTTGTTTTTTTATTAAGTTTTAAATATATTCAGCTTTGTTAAAAAATATCCGTTTTTTTCTTTTTAAACTCTTAATTATAGAATTATTATATTTATTTTCTTTATCTAATAGCACATGGTTTTCTTGAAATCTTTAAGTTATGCTTTATTCTATTTATTGTTGACTTATTTGCTTGTGAATTTTACATTTTAACATTTATTCGTGTTTGATAAATTTTTGTTTTTTATGTATACTTATATTTTGTTTTTATATATGTTGTGAAAGCGTTTTTTTTGGAATCCATTGCATAGTTTAATGTCTCTATTTTTACGCGTTAACATATGATGTTACTACTTGCATTTTTTTAGTGTTTCCTGTTTATTATTGTCAATTGAATGGAGTTGACAGTACGTCTTGAAGGCTAATTCCAAATGCTCTTTTTTGTTATTTTATACTTCGAAAGAACAAAAATACCTAAATTTAAGCAGCAAAGATGTACCGGTAAGCAGTACCACACTGTCAAATTCCGGATAAATTTCCCAAAGGCACTACTGCCAAAGGCATTACTGTCTTTATCAAATACACACATCTCAGTATTAAGTTCGAAATAAGTATTCTTTTCCAGTATTAAGTTCGAAATAAGTATTCTTTTCCAGTTTGAGATGCGTATAATTGTTAGCATGAAAAATTTCATATACGTTATTGTATAAGTTAAAAAAGGAGAAAGGTTTTGTAAAGATATTGACGCATTGTTGTTGCATTCAAAAATAATATGCTCAGCTGACTCTGCAGTGTTGTATTCATCAAATTTGATATCCCGCAGGGGCTCTAAGGTCCGGAAAGGATTATTCTTATGAAAATGATAACGATTTTTTTTTTTTGAACAATTGCATGATATTCATCCTTCCTTTCTTGAATGACTTTTTTCTGAATTAGAGAGCGGCACTGTAATGGAAAGAATTGTACCATCAAATTGTGCCTCACGGATGTGCGTATCAGCCGTTTCTTTTAAATTGAAACTCCAGTGGCCTGGTACCCAGATCAAGTGGTATTCTTCAAAAAGAGGATCACTTAGAATAACGCAGATCTCTTAACATCAACCTTGGCTTGCTTTCAGAGAAGCCATCGAATTTTTCTACGTTTTTGGATTTAGCAAATACCATAGCCAGACAGTAAGGACAGTATTTGCTTATAATGAAAAAAGTAAAACACAGTATTCTTTTCTAATCGAGAACCTTGTTTTACTACATGTTGTTTTACTACATGTTTCTAATTCACAATATGCGATTCATATACGTATACGTATGCAATTGCATTTTCAAAACGTGGTTGTTGAGGGTCCAACCTCCAGGCGGCTGGTCGCAAATATTTTCGAATTGGTTGTCATTCGCTTTGTCTTCATCTTCCTTTTTAAAGTTCCTTTCTATGATAATCATTGATTTGAAGATTATTTCTAAAAGTTGGTCATATTTACCGTTTCGTTTGGAAGAGCTAGAGTTCCTCTCTAATTGCACGACTCCGATTCAATACAATTTGCTTCTGTACTACGAAAAACAAAGTAATTATGTTAAAAGTATATCGGCTAAAATTCCTTCATTCTTACCATTTGGTTTTGCCCAGATTACTAAAATTGTAGTTGCCTGGAGATGCCATTGGCCTCACGGGGCATTATTTTTGATCTCAATACCAACGATCTGACCTAAAAATTCTACCATTTCCAATAGGGATGTTTCGTCAAATAAGAATAACAATAATCACATAGTGATACCGATACTAAAGATCAAGCGAAGCAAAGATAATCGAAAATGTTCAGGGCAAAACGTACTTCCTCTATAATTTATACTCAAATAAATAAATAAAATACTTAAAAATGTTTGACCATTTTACTGGCTGTTAATTTAACTTCTAATAACTTCTATGATGTCCTTCGGTACTTTTATTCATTTATTCTCATTTAATAGAATTGATGCGGTGCTTTTCCACCATTTATTGAAAGCAACTCTCTTCTCCCTCTCTATTCACAACACATGGTACTTTTTACGTTCTAGCATTGTAATATACGTTTATTCTCAAAGCGGCACAATATATGCAAAACAAATGAGAACGAATATACGTTTATTCT
>NW_023998565.1:1348819-1359447 GCF_014805625.2 Glossina fuscipes
CGGCACAATACATGCAAAACAAATGAGAACGAATATACGTTTATTCTTAAAGCGGCACAATACATGCAAAGCATGTATAAAATTACGTATCATTGTAAAATATATTTTTAGGGATTTCAGTAAAGAAATTACTGCTTGAAATTGTTTTTTTATTGAAGTCACTGGTAAAACGCTCTTCCAGCTTCTTCTTTACCCTGTTTGAATAGCGTGATGTTTAAAAAATTAACAACAAAAATTACGCATTAATGGTTTGTGTTTAAAATACACAACTTCCTTTTTTAATTTATTAGTAAGCCGATAGCCTTAGATGCTAGTGCTTTTAAGAGTTTAGTCTTAGAATTTATTTCACTGGCGAAATTAATAATAATAATAATAATAATAATTTATTAGAAAGAAAAAACAACAACGAGGGTAAATTTCGAATTTATAAATCACTGTAAACTTAATTCAAAAATGAAAGGAGAATGTAAATGCAGACGTAAGAAGAGTAGTAAAAATTTTTATTTAAAACTTTAGAACTGTTTTTGCTTTTTACACTCTTCGCATTTTTTTGCAATATAGAAGTTGAATTTGATTTGTGATATTTGATGTAGTGTAGTTGTATACTCCTTCTTCTTTTGTATACGCCGTGATTTTATTTCTTTAAATATCTTTTTGTTTGAAAATATAAAAGTAAATAGCAATATAGTTTGCTTTAATTTCATTACTAATCAATTTTATTTTAATCAATTTAATTGTTTCCTCTTTTTCATCATAATGTAATAAAACTTAGAGTTTGCTGCCCTATAAAGCATAAATTTTCGTCAAAATGCTTATATAGGGTAGGAAGACAGAATAATAATTTTGTAGAGTTGATTTTTAAATAAAATTGTTTCTATATGTTAATTTTCACTATAATATATTAAGTGGTTGCGTTAATTTTGGCCAGCGATTTCTACAGGTAAAAATTATAAAGAAATGGGAAATAACAGTGCACCTAACGATTAAATTCGATGATGTTGACCCTTCACTGCAAAAAATAACAGGCTTCAATTTAGTGTTATTCAAATATTCAATGTATACTATCATGGAACGATTAAAATTGCATTTTCCACATTCATTACTTTTGTTCTTTGATTTGAAGAAATCCGCTGCAAGAGCGCTTCAAATACTTTTAGAAGCCTATGGTGATGCTGTTCTTCATGCCGCAATTGTCGGTTTTGTTTTCAAGCTTTTGAATGACCACCTTTTTTAAATGGATTTAAAGATGATTGACGTCAATAATAAAAAACGATCTGGAGAACCAAAAAAGTTCGACGACAGTCAAGGTCAAGACTTATTTGATGAAAACCCAGGTAAAACTTTCAAAATACGTCTTAGCAGTCCATAAATCAATAGTTTCTAGACGTTTATACGTGATGGGAAAGACCCTTTACCAAAAGAAAGAAAGCATTTCCCAAAATGTAATTCCAAAAAACCAGACGTCACTGGCATCCGGAACAAGTCCGTTGTTATAACTTTCCGGAGCGTACCTGATATGTTAATCGGAATGATAAGAGCTCTATCTTTTCAAAAATTGAAATTTTACTAACCACTTAATGGGCCACTTGCCGCCTTGGCTAGCGAGTGTTACCCACCGTCACTTCCAAGCGCGCGGAACAATCCGAAATCTCTAATTTTAGCTTGAATTCGAGAAGCGAGTAACATGTTGCGAGCTGCCAAGACTCGATGCACGAAATGGTTAGATGCCGGATACCCCATTCCTATAAGAAATACTTTGAAGCAAAAGAGTTATAATTCAATATTATGAAAGAATAACACATGCTATGTGCAAAGTCCACAATTTTAACTCTTAGTGAGCTCTTATAGTGCCTTTTTGTTCTAAGATAAAACGCAGCATCGATCCTAAAGGCACCAACTCCTGCACCATCATAAGGGTTCCCTCCTTTGAAATACTAATCAATTGGACAATGCAGTGATATTTTAAGTGTAACATAATGGACGCTTCTCGTAAGAACTCCCGGCTATTCGAAGGGTAGTGATCGTCACATAATGTTTTAATTGCGATTTCTCGATGTTTTTGAGATAATCCACTGTTAGCTTCTGGTTGAATAAGAAGTCCCTTGTAGACTGAACCAAACTCACCTTCACCTACTATCATCTCAAGCACCAAATGGTCTCTTGGTATAAAGTAATTGCATGCGGTTTTACAATTTGTGACCTCATTCCTGTTTGATGAGTTTGATACAAGGTAACTCAAGTTCTCGACATCTTTAGCGGTCACTGAATAAGTATCAAGAATTACGGCCTTATCGTCCTGCGAAAGATAAGGTCTACGTCTGCAGCACTACCAGTGATACCTGCACACTTCGCAGAACAAAAACGCTCACACACCCAACAAATGAATCAATTCAAAATGCTCTTAAATTGGAGGAAAATTTCACACTACCAAAAACACAGTAAACAAAGGGAAAAACTGTAAACGCGGCAAATCAACGTAGATGTTTGGTAGCAACAGCATGCAAAAAATAAGAAAGATTTTACGACGAGAAAACTAAGTGCTGATCGCAAAAACCAAAATAAATATCATCACGAAAAGTTCAATATGTTATATTCAATCCATATTTTATTACAGATTTGAACGCTTTTATAATTACTTAGGCTTTAAAACAGTAAAAAACAAAAAAAAATAAAAAAAGAATATATGTGCACACAAAGCAAAAAATACGACCCCAGCGCACGCATAATTGTTGAGCTGAGATAACCAAAGTATATCGCAAACGTAGGCTAACGTAGTAGCTCTGTTAGCCAAAAAAGATTAACTTTGATGCACTAATCAATTGCCGCGCTCGCAGAATTTCCAAATTGACTTCATTTTTATTATTTTATTTATTTATTTAATTACCGTAATTATATTATTATTATCTTGGACACCATATATTTAAATTACGTCTACAAAACCCCAAAGATGAAATTTTTGATTTTTGCCAATACCAATATGAAATGTATGCTACAGAATATTACAAAACTGAACATAAATGAGGTATTAGGAAACTAATTTTTGAAATTTTTATCATTTGAGAATACGGAGAAAACAAACGATTAGTTTATCACGAACGACAAGCATAGACACCACTTACTGCGATTCACGTTAAGTCTTATCGTACAAAAATCCGAAATTCTTTGCTCGACAGCACGCTAATTTACTATACTATACTAATAGGAAAAATAAAGAACCCTTCAAATAGCACAAACAAGAGTTAAGGACTAGATTTCGATGTTTGATTTATAACCATCATATATTTTTTAGTCTTGGACAACTTTTTGAATGTTCTCAGGTTAATGGTTTACTCTTAAACCCGTCGAAACACAAGGTTGTACTTTTTGATACTATTTTATTTCATTTTTATTTTAATTTATTTTACTCATTTATACATGAAATTCATCTAAAGAAAATTGCAGTCGAATTCTGTACATCTTAATAGAAAATCTTATACTAATTATTTTAAAACTAGTATACAAAAAAAGAGTGAAAAAACCAAGAGTAATAATAGAAAAGTAATAAATTAACAAGTTAAAAATAATAATTCATGTATAAATAAATAAAAAGAGAGAAAAAAAAAGCGAAACAGAAAAAAAAGCATGTACTCAGCTAGCACTGAAGCACACCGGCAACAAGAACGGACCCAGGTTACAAGTGAACCCCCAAACAATTACAAACATGCATCGTGTTAACAATGCAATATTATTTTAAATAAAAAATGAGATCGCGCATATTAAGCAATGTTGCTTTAATAGACTTTAAAGAGTCCGATAATGAGAATAAGTGATAGACATCATTTAGGTTTCTGCAAACAATTCTGAGCGGGTTAAACAGCTCATCATTTTATTTACACTGACTAAGCTTGATCAAGATAAAGTGCCTAGAGAAGCGGTTAGGAACATTAAAGCTTATCTCACCAAGTAATGCGGGCAAGGCAATGGTACCATTTATTACTTTGATTAAGAAGGAAACTCCAAGAACAAAGCTACGTTTCTCAAGTAATGGTAAGGACAGCAGAAGCAACCTATTTTCATATGGAGGAAGAGAGGCAATCGGATCCCAACCCAAATTTCTAAGGGCAAACAGCAAGAATTGCTTTTGAATAGATTCAATTGAATCTACGTAGCACCTATATGAAGGAGACCACACAACTGAGGCATACTCGAGTATGGGTCTAACCAAACACATGTACAGCCTTTTCGTAATGTAGGGATCATCAAGCTCTTTGGACCACCTCTTTATAAAACCAAGCACGGACCTAGCTTTGGTTAACGAGAGCTCAATATGCAAGTTAAAACGTAATAGATGGTCAAATAGAACGCCTAAATCTGTGAACGAATCAACGTCCTCCAACTTGTTCGAATCAATGAAATACTGAGTAATAAATGACTTTCTTCTGGAGAAGATTCAGAAGATTCAAAGAGCACCATGCAACAAAATTATCCAAGTCACCTTGAAGCTGATGTGATTGCGATTCAACAGAGATGGAAGAAAGTAGTTTCGCATCACGAGCATACATTAAGATCTCGCTGGATTTAATCACCTTGGGAGCAGGTCACATATAAATGTTTGTTATGAAATTTCGCTCGAATGGCGATAAATTCAACGTCGGTAGTAGTGGGAAATTCAATTGAATAGGAGGGGACTGCTGCAGACATGGCAGTTAAAACACAATCACCATTGAGATACAATCTGAAAACCTGAAGCCTGAAAAGTTCAAGCTTTAACCAAGTTTCAGTGAAGGCCAAACAGGAAAACTCCGTGCTCACTGAATTAAGGAAAGTTGAACAAATTTTCGAATTTGGGCCGCTAACATATTGATAAATGATAGATAATAAGCCTGAAGAAATATTTAATTTTTTGATGGGGAAAGTGCTACTGCATTAGTATTACGAGGTCGATCACGGGGCGTAAATTCCTCAATTAAGGATCCAACCGGCCGCAATAGTTTATTTAACAACATATCCATGTTTTCAGTCGGAACTAGAATTTTAAAAGGCGATATTGCTCTAGGTTGAGAACGAGCCGGTTTGAAAATGCTAACACGCTCTAAATTGACAGACGGGACTTTCGCCGTCGGATAACTTTTTATGTTATCCGCAAATGTATCAATGCCGGTGTTGACACAAATATTGCCTTTCTGAGAGGAACTGCCTTCAAGCAAATGTCATCTGTACTAGCAGTAGGGTTCACGAATGGGGAGTTTTGAGTTGTTGAGAACATAGAAGGAATAACCACACTTGCACGAGCAGCTTGTGCGACATGCCCAGTTTAGCGACCAGCGTTCATTCTCGAACAGCCAGGACGATTTACTGTTCTCATTATTAGTATTAGGCGATGACGCCTGAGTAGATTGAATGATGCCAATGGGAGGAGATACCCTTGCCACTTCAGCATAGCTCAAACCAGAAGGACTTCCCGGCTTGTTTGTAACTTTTTTACCGACCGACTCAAATATAGCAGAAACGCTACCATTCTTTGTACGAGTTGTAGCTGGGGAACAAGATAAGTGCGCAATATAACGACACTCATCAAACCTAGTCTTAATTATTTCAAACTTCTCCCACAAGGAGCCGAGATTTTCGCTCAAATCTGAGAAACAATTTCTTGTCTCTGTGAAGAGTTTGTAGAAATCTATGTCCCACTTTCTACAGTCAGGACATGACCACATAAAAGATTAATATAATTCATATAAGTTAAATTCCCACTTTATTCTTTTAAAGATTTTTATAAGTTAGAAACGAATAAAGCTAAACACCTAAGAAATACACCACGATATCGAAATATTTTTTGCACAGAATTAAAACGCGACTACAACACGCACGCAGAGTTGCCAAACTGATGAATCAGTGTACGGTCCAATTAAATATCCTTATAGGGGAGTCCAATATAGAGATTGTTGACCTATATATGTGCCTGAAAATATTTATTCATCATTACCTCAACTATGAGAAACGTGTTTAGTTCATCCACGGAAAAGTGATAGGCACATAACACTCAATATATTCCAATAGTATTTATCTGCCGCAACTAGTCAAGTACAAACAAGTTTATTTTGAAATTTTACATTTTTGGTAAGAGCCTACACTTGTTTTGGGATAATCTTGAAATTTACTGGATGCTGCAGGTTCCTAATGTGTAAGTTAAACTTGCTTCATTCATACATTTCACTTGGCCCCTGGAGGGCTTGTATTATAAAAAAATAAGTAAAATATGTTTATACTGGGATATAAGCAATATAATGATTATATAATATAAGTCTGGCAACTCTGTCGCGCGGTATAGTCGTATATATTTTGTTTCGGCAATTAATATTTAAATTTTTTGTTGAATTTCGTGGCTATTCTGCCTTATAGTGTGTGCATTTATAATATACTTTGAGAAGAAAGTGAGTGAATTCAAAGTAAAAGAAATATTTTTCCTTTACGTTTTGAATCATTTAATTTTTGCAAACAAAAATTTTGAGCTTTGATATAAATCTCTCTTTTTTTTTTCTTGTTTTCTCTCTTTTCCTCTGTTATTTTTTTGCTGTTTGGAGTTTGTGTTACTATTGATCTCTCGTTACAGTGTCAACCTAACAGAGAAGTTTTGCACAAATTGGTTGATAAATTTTTGTGTTCAGGATTTTTTTAGTGATTTGTGTGTCTGTTCCTCATAATCCACAACTGTCTTTTTGACAGGACATGGAGTGCTTATATACACCTTGTCGGGCGAAATCAGGTCCGGATTCTGATAGATTCGTTTCTTGTTGGCTCTGCGAGCGCTATGGTCATGCAAAGTGTGCCGGTATTCTCGGCCGTGCTGCTGACGCAGTCGGTGACCCGTATAAAGGCTTAAGATGGTCATGTCCTGACTATAGGCAGCGGGACATTGACTTTTATAAACTTTTCACGGAGACGCGTAATGGTTTCTCGGAGTTCAGTAGAAATCTCGGCTCCTTGTGGGAAAAGTTTGAGCTCATTAAGTCTAGGTTTGATGAGTGTCGGTTTATTGGACACTCATCTTCTACTCGTAGTGTAGCGTATGGGACGTCACCTCTGGCTTTCTCCAAATTTAATTCGTTGGTACAAGTTACCGCTCCCTCTAACTCTAAAATGAACAGTAATGTTTCCGACATTGCTGAGTCGGTTGGTAGCAAAACAGTTACAAACAAACCGGCAAGTCCATCGGTTTTAAGCTACGCTGAAGTGGCAAGGGTATCTCCGCCCAGAGCCGCCACTCACTCTAATCAAGCGCCATCGCCTAAAAGTAATGAAGAGAAAAATAAATCATCCTCTCCTCCTGGCTGTTCGCGTGTGAATGTTGGTCACCAGACTGGGCAAGTCTCACAAGCTGCCTGTACAAGGGCGATAACCCCATCTATATTTTCCCCAACTCGAAACTCTCCTACCGTGAACCCCCTCCTGTTCCAAATGATGGCATTTGCTTGACGGCAGCTCCTCCCAGAAAAGCAATATTTGTGTCAAGACTGCCACCTGAAACATCGGTGGATAACATAAAAAGTTATCTGGCAACGAAAGTCCCATCAGTCAACTCAAAGCGCGTTAGCATTTTCAAAATGGCTCCTTCTCAAGCTAGGGCAATCTCCTCTTTTAAAATATTAGTTCCGACTGAAAACAGTGATATGTTGTTAAACAAATCACTGTGGCGAGAAGGATCCTTAATTAAGGAATTTATCCCTCGAGATCGTCCCCGTAATACCAAGGCAATAGTCTTGTCGCCTTCAAAAAACTAAGTGTTTCTCCAGGCCCACTATCTCTCATTTATCAAAATGTTAGGGGCCTAAATTCAGAAATTCGTTCCACTTTTCTAAATTCAGTGGAATTTTTCAGGAATTTTTCTGTTTGGCCTTTACTGAAACTTGGCTAGAACCCGATCTTCATTCGTCGGAACTTTTTCATATTTCTTTCCAAGTGTTTAGAAATGATCGAGTGAATCGCATTGGTGGTGGTGTATTAATTGCCATATCTGCGTCAGTCCCGTCCAATTTAATTGAATTTCCCACTTCTCCTGACGTTGAATTTATCGCTATTCGTGCGAATATGCCTGATAAACATCTATTTATAACCTGCTGCTATATTCCCAAAAATTCTGATATCTCCATTTACAGGAAACACGCTGCCCTCATTTGTGAAGTGGCCCAGCGGTCTAGACTCACCGATTTGGTCGTTGCATTGGGTGACTTCAATTTGCCTCAAGTCACTTGGTGTAACACTGATAATTCTGGCTGTTTGGTTCCTACTTCAACGTCTGATAGGGCTGTTGTGTTCTTTAGTGAATTATTTGATCATAATTTGGGTCAATATAATCGTACCCCTAATTGTAATGGTATACTGCTTGATCTCTGCTTTGCCAATTTTCCCGAGATTTACGTAAATCGTTGTCCACCTTTTAGTTTACCTGAGGATCCTTATCATCCATCAATATGCATTTCGTTTCATCATATTAATGGTGGTTTGTTGAAATGCCTTAATGTGCCAAATCAAACATTTTTATATAATTATTATGATTTTCATAAAATCAATATTGTATTACTAAAACATCGTCTTTCACATCTGACGCTTGATTTCTCAACCGGTAGTATTGAAAGCTTATTGTCATCGTTTTACAATACATTAAATCTAGCTATTGCTGCATCTGTTCCGATCAAGCATTGTCGACCTCGAAGCAGATGTCCCCCGTGGTTTAATAAGACAATTAAATATCACCAAAAATATCATCAAAAAATATTTGAAAAGTGGCTCTGCGCTCGACTATGTCGCTTACTCGGTGGCGAGGCATAGATTTAACTCCCTCAACCATCATTATTACTGCAAATACCTTCAGTTCACTAAATCCTCTCTGTGTGCTAATCCTAAATTCTTCTTTAAATTTGTTAACTCTAAAGGAAAAATTTCCACATATCCCTCTCATGTTTCTTTTAATGGCTCTGATTCCTCGGATGATTTTGAAATACCTAATCTATTTGCTGAGTATTTCCGACGTAACTTTTCGATCGCTAATTTCGATTTATCAGCAAACTACCCATATCCTACAACTAACTCGGTTTCAATACCTAAATTGGTTATTTCGGAAGATGACGTTTTTAAAGGGTTGAGTTCTCTAAAATACAGTTGTTCGCCTGGACCTGATGGAATTCCATCATGTGTACTTAAATCTTGCGCTGTCGAGTTATGTGGTGTGATCTCAAAGATTTTTAACATGTCCTTGTATTTAGGTGTTTTCCCTTCATGTTGGAAGAGTAGTTTCCTTATTCCTATCCACAAGAGTGGAAGTAGACAATTTGTTGAGAACTACAGAGGCATAGCCAAGTTGAGTGTCTTGCCCAAGTTGTTCGAGCGTATTGTGACTCAGCATTTGGCCTTTGCCATTAATTCGTATATTTCTCCGCACCAGCACGGCTTTCGGAAAGGGCGATCTACAGTCACCAACTTGTTAGAGTTTACCTGTCATGTTTTCAAGGCTTTTTCTAGTGGCTCTCGCACAGATGTTATTTACACTGATTTAAGCAAAGCATTTGATATGGTTAACCATAGACTACTTATCTTTAAACTCCAAGCCTCTGGTTTCCCACCCTACTTAGTGAAATGGATAAGCTCTTATCTGCACAATAGATCCTTCAGAGTTTTGTTTAACTGCATCACCTGGGATGAATTCCCCGTTACGTCTGGCGTACCTCAAGGAAGTCACTTAGGTCCTATTTTATTCAGTTTATACATTAATGATCTCCCATCGGTGGTTAATTCCAGCCAGATCTTAATGTTTGCTGATGATGTGGGACTGTTTTCTTCCTTCTCTGTTGCATCGCAATCACATCAGCTTCAAGGTGATTTGGATAATTTTGTTGCATGGTGCTCTTTGAATCTTCTGAAACTAAATCTGAGTAAATGTCAGAAGCTTTCATTCTCAAGAAGAAAGTCATTCATTACTCAGTATTTCATAGATTCGATAAGTTGGAGGAGGTCGATTCGATTACAGATTTAGGCGTTCTATTTGACCATAGGTTACGTTTTAACTTGCATATTGAGCTCTCGATTAGCAAAGCTAGATCCGCGCTTGGTTTTATAAAAAGGTGGTCCAAAGACCTTGATGATCCCTACATTACGAAAAGGCTGTACATGTGTTTGGTTAGACCCATACTCGAGTATGCCTCAGTTGTGTGGTCTCCTTCATATAGGTGCTACGTAGATTCAATTGAATCTATTCAAAAGCAATTCTTGCTGTTTGCCCTTAGAAATTTGGGTTGGGATCCGATTGCCTCTCTTCCTCCGTATGAAAATAGGTTGCTTCTGCTGTCCCTACCGTGTCTTGAGAAACGTAGATTTGTTCTTGGCGTTTCCTTTCTAATTAAAGTAATAAATGGTGCTATTGACTCGCCTTCATTACTTGGTGAAATAAGCTTTAATGTCCCTAACCGCTTCTCTAGGCACTTTATCTTGGTTAAGCTTAATCAGTGTAAATTTAATTATGAGCTGTTCAATCCGCTCAGAATCGTTTGCAAGAACCTAAATGACGTCTACCACTTTTTCTCGTTATCGGACTCTTTAAAGTCTATTAAAGCAACCTTGCTTAATACGCGCGATTTACTTATGTCGTATTTAAACTA
>NW_023998565.1:1359547-1372992 GCF_014805625.2 Glossina fuscipes
TCGTTACGATTCGAAAATGAATTATTGTCAATTTATTATCGGTTGCATGGCTTATGCATGTTTGCGATGGCTTAGGGGTTCATTTGCAATTTGGTCCTGTACCGGTTGTAAGTGTGCTCCTATGCTGATAGTGTACATGCTTTTTTTTCTTTTTCTTTTTTTTTTCTTCTTATTTGTTTTATTATGCTTATACTCAATTTTATTCTTAATTAATATAAATTTTGCATTAAGAGCCAATTAAACTCGACTGTTATATGTTTAGTTGAGTTTCTAGTATAAGTGGAATAACTAAAATAAATAAATAAATAAATAGGATAGGATAGATAGGTGTAGAATAACTCGTGTGTGAGTTGGAAAAAATATGTGAAGAACGTATAATACGTGTGTAAGCAGTTAAAATTAATAAATACGTAAACAGCTTAATAAGTACAGATTATTTTTTTGACAAAGTTTTTTTTTAAATAAAAAATGTATGCATATTTTCTAATATCAAAATTTTTGCTGAAAACTATTGAAGCATTTGAAGAACACCGATTTTAGAACTTTTCAATGTAAAACAATCGATGAAAAGAAATATTTGCTACGCACATGTTTGATTTGCTTCGCACATAAACACTTCCGTGCAAACCATAGCGCATAATCACTTGAAAATACAAAATGGTGTAAGCTTTTGCTTTGCAAATGCTTGAGAAAATGTGACGTTATATTAACAGAATCTTCGCCCATCCAAATAATGAGCATGAAAGAACAAGCTGTCAAATTGTTACTAACTAACGGCGTTACCACTGTCGAGTAGTCTTATGGTATTATCCAGAAGTCATAGACCGAAGGCTTATTTAATGAAGCGATACGTCCACATTGTAGATGATTTATGTAACACCAAGTCTTATGTGCGAAAAGATCTGAATATTTTATTCAGCGTTTTAAATCAACTACCACTGGGGACTTGGAACCTTCGATTGACTAAAAAGAATTCTAAATATCCAAAGTAGTTAGGGGTACTGAAACATTCATTTCAAAAAATTAAATAATTAAAGTTCTTTTCTCATTAACTGGGTAACTTCCTTGAGTTTGATGTATTTAGTATCAAAATAGCTGATTTAGTTTTGCTGGAAGGTTGTCAAGAATTTATAGAATGTTTTCGTAGTAAATCTGAAGAGCAACCATTGCCTATGTTAACGTCTTCTTGTCCAGGTTGGGTTTGCTATGCCGAAAAGAATACCTTTGCCGTTCCTGCTCCTTTAACTACGCGTTGGTTGAACTACGAAAGACTGAAATAAGTACTGAAATTAACGCCGACTCTGAACATTAGACTTTAGGAGGTGTAGCTGTCCCATTAAAACCATCTGCTGAAAAAGGGATTGAGCATCTTCTAAATGGGACATATCATTATCTACAATTTTTCATTGATTTGGAGACCGAAAAAATACAAGGCAGTCAAGTTGGCGTAATAGCGATAACAGATTGACCAAAGCAGGCACCCGAAAAGTATACTTGTTATCAAGCAAATTATGGTGATTATTTGGAATCGTTTGTTTTAACGTATTCGATGCCGGGTGATGCTCAGTGAGGGATCCGCTCGAGTTATCTGCGCTTTTTTTTGTATCTTGTTCTTCTTGCTTATAAGTTTTACCGAATTTGTTGCTGTTCAATGCACAATCAAAGTAAATTTAAGACTTGCACTCATGTAACATACGGATCATTTATTCAATTTGTCGACAACTCCTTTCGTTATTAACTGATTGGCTGCTGCGCAAAGAATCATTGAATAGTCATTATCAAGAGAGATCAAAATCGCCTTTCGCTTCTTGAATCATAAAATCCAGCATTTTTCGGTAGGACGAATATTATTTATTCACTTGTGTATCTAGTTAGTTACGTAGTCCTAGTTTACAGACGCGGCTACGATTGATTACAGTTTTATGCGGTGCTACTTGAAATATGTTTAAACTAGCAACACTACGTTGTCGTTGCCAGCAGCCTGGCAGCCTGGTTCTGTGAAGGTGAAAATGTACAACATAACGTAATTTTTCTTAAAATTGATAACGAACTCCTGTTCAATTTCAAAGGTACTTGATTAGGTGGTCCAGCGATTTCTACGGATGGTAAAATACAGTGCACCTAACGATTAAATTCAATGATATTGACCCTTCACCATATAAAATAACAGGCTTCAATTTAGTGTTATTCAAATATTCAATACAATCATGGAACGATTAAAATTGCATTTTCGACATTCAATGTTCTTTGATTTGAAGAAATCCGCTGCAAGAGCGCATCAAATACTTTTAGAAGCCTATGGTGATGCTGTTCTTCATGCCGCAATTGTCGGTTTTGTTTTCAAGATTTTGAATGACCACCTTTTTTGAATGGATTTAAAAATGATTGACGCCAAAGATAAAGAACGATCTGGGGAAACAAAAAAGTTCGACGACAGTCAATGTCAAGACTTATTTGATGAAAGCCTGGGGGAAATGTCAACTTAGCCCACCTACCACTCCGTTTCCATGTCACTTCAATTAAATAAAGTTTTTAAAATTCTACAAGGGAACATTGAGGGATTTATTAATAAATTTGATGAAATCCGTCCTCTCATAAGTGATTTTAATCCAGCCTTTATATCCACTCAAGAAACCCTTTGTAGAAGTTCTTTTAATCCTATTCCACTCATTCATATACTGGATACTTCACGAGTGCTGATCAAAATTCATATTTCAAACATGAGGTTGGTGTTTTTATAAATAAAAATATACCTCGCAAGCGCATGAATTTAAGCTCATACACACAAGCCGTAGCGATACAAATAACCATAAACGTAAAATTTACGGTGCTTTCGCTCTATATCCCACCTTTGCAATCGTTTTCTCAGCAAGAACTCTACAATTTATTCTCCGTACTTTCCCCCCCATTAATTATATGCGGCGATTTCAACAGCTGGAATACCATCTGGGGCTCATCAGTGAACAACACTTGCGGTACTGTTTTAGAAAAGGCCTTTTTTCAAAGCAACCTTTGCGTTTTAAATGATGGAAAACCAACGCACTTCTCAACTCATCATACATTTCCCATGCTGATTTAACTTGTTGCTCTCCCTCACTTCTTCCTTTGGTTTCCAGGTCTATTTCTGATGATCTGCCTAATAGCGATCACTTGCCAATCATAATCGACTTTAACCTTTCAAAGTCCTCTCTTACTTCAGCAAAATAGGCCAAATTTCTCTTAGACAAAGCGGATTGGATCAATTACTCCAAACAGGTGGAGTCATTTTCGAATTCAAAGCCATTTAACGGAAACTGCAACCATTACGCTGCTATTATGTCTAAAGCGATTCGCACGGCTGCTGATCTCTCTAGTCCAAAATCCAACAGCTTTTTCAAACGAGCTAGGCTTCCTTGGTAGAACAACATGCTTTTGTTTTTGAGGAAAAATAAAATGAATCTGTGGCACCACTTCAAGAGATTTCCTGACCATGATCATTTGTTATTATACAAGAAGGCCAACGCTCTGTTCAGGAAGGAATTACGAAAATCAAAGGCGCTTAATTTCTTTTTATTTCATTTTAGAACGGAAAAAAGCATACGCATATGCACATCGTTATAAATGGAATTTTTTTTCGTTATTCGCTAGCGCTTATTGCCGCGATTTATTGGCGCAAATACAATACAATGATTTACATTACATACGTGCAATAATATAATAAGAGCGTGTAATAACAAAATAGTAAAAGGATTGAATTATACAAACAGAGAAATCAAAGGTCCTACATGTAACGACTTATCAAGAAAACTTTTTATTTATTCTTAACACTTTACTTTTTATTTATTCTAACAACTTTCTTCTTTACAGCCACTGACGAGCACCGGAGCCGAACAGCAAAATTACCATGGCACCGGCATTGTACCCCAATATTCCAGCACCAGTCAGCAATAATAGCGAAATCACTCAGCTCGCCGTCCGGATTGGCGGAGCTCGTCGTGTTTTCCCGACAGCGGCCGACACGAGACCCATCATCGAAGTAGTCCGAAGATGGGGGCTCAACTTTACCGGCAATAGAGAATTGCTTAGCTTCATCGAGCGGGTCGAAGAGTTAGCAGATGCATACAGCGTCGACAAGGACTCTTTGCCAGCCATCATGATGGAGACCGGGCCTTAACGTGATACCACAACCAACGCTGGACGGCCTGGGAGAAGTTCGCGGCGGGCTTTCTGAGGTTCTTCTTACCATACCTATGCTTGATCTGACTCGAAGATGACATCCGCCGGCATACCCAGCGACCAAGGGAAAAATTTCAAGACTATATGCTGGCATTACAATACCTGATGCGCCATACCGCGATGACGGAAGAGCAGAAATTAGAACGCATCTATACGAATACGCAGGCCGATTACCTGTGGTACATATTGCGTCGAGACTTCCCTCATTTGGAGGCGATCTCAACGGGCAACGCAAAGTTTCCAGAGGAGCGTATCGAGATCTTTAGCCAGGCCCTCGGCGGTGTGATCCGCCAAACAACATGGCGTGTGCACCACATATAATGTCGCAAGAGAGGCGAATAAATATGGCGATGGCGTGCCGACGATGTGCCCCGGGCGGGCACAACCAGTATAACTGCCCGGAACCAAGCGCTTTGCATTGCTGGATCTGCAGCCGACAAGGTGTACGAACCATTAACTGCTGCCAATAGGGAAACTACCAGGGGCCCATAACAGGCGAGAGAACCCCGAGACGAACCTGCCTCGCGAAGAGTAGTGCCCCTCAGCCTAGCAAATGCACCCTGTCCACAACTACAAGACAGGTCCACTGCCAAACAAAGGCCAAGGGTCACCTAGCCAAGTCAACGAAACCACCCTACTTCGACCCTCCATAATAACACCCACGAATTACCAAAGCAACGTCCTTCTCTCGCGCCGAATGTTAATAGCGGCGATTCACTTCCCAGCAAAGCTGTTTTAGAAACCCCACTACGCAGCGATACCAATCAAAGTTCTCAAACCCATCGAAATCTACGCCTGCCATGCAACGAAACTCGCAAAGATATGAATGCATCGTCCGAGCCTAGAACCAGTCGTCCTCAGCGACGTCGACGGCGCCATGGCTCAAACTCCAATCCACATCTGGTAGAGTAGGGGTTCCTAGCGGCCTACGAGACCATCCGCGTGCGCCCGAAGGACAACCTATCGATGTCGAAGAGGCAACGCCAGACACAAGTCTTCATCCATCGTCTGGGTCAGGTTAACAAGTTGTGAGCCCTATAGTGGCCGATGATCCGACATTCCTATGTCGGCAAGCCAAAGTTAGAGGACAACGGAATCAGCGCAACGGTCATAATCGCGGGCCATCGGCCGAAGTTGACACACGTGCGCTTCAGCAGAAGCTACTTCTACAGGCCAAACGGTAAGTTCGCGGTCATCTTTATATATAAAATCAGTAGTCACAATATTCTTCTTTTGCAAGCTATCAACACAACGGCACAGCAGCGATCCTTATCTATTTATAGGTATTTTTATGTATTTGTATATTTTGTATGAATGTTATGTAAAAGCAGGGATTATATATATTTATTGGCTGGCCTAAAGGGCAGCCAGCCATTCAAAACAATTGGCAACACGTCTATCGGGCCACCTCAAGGGTGGTGTGGAAAATCGTGACAAGAATTTTAAGGTATATGCAACTAACTAAGGCGAGTGGTAATATACTTAATGGTACATATTGTAAATTTAAACAACTCCCTCTGTTCGTCTTTGTGTTTATATTATGAATTATTATTATTCGAGAGGAACGGGCTTTTATGCTCCTCAAGGGTGGTGTGGAAAACCGTGCCATAACTAAGAGCCCATCATACAACGTCGTTTTATATCTACATTAATAAATGAATATTATCATTAAATAAATATTCGTTATTTGCTGACTTACGTTTAAAATGTTCTAACCTTTCGGGTGGTATAGGAATTTTGTTTACGGTCTGTACTTGATTTAATTGCTGATGGCCCATTGACAAACTGGACAAAGTCTGGTAAACGTAATCGTTGAGGCCACTAGCTGTAGCCATAAATTAGTTTAAATTAGTTCTGGCAAAATATTAATCGAATGATAGAAATAATTTATGACTTGCTTCGAATAGGTCGGGCGCCGATATATCCTCAAACTCATATTTATCCAGCATGTGCTTTGCTATATCGAACAAATCTACTTGTACAGAGTTCATTGTGTTTCGTGGTTGCCAGATATATCACACAAACTACGATTAAGAAAAAATATCTAAAGCGTGTACCCGGAATAATACCAAGCTCCTAAAATTTTTATATTTATATAAAATTAAAAAATCATCATTCATCTTTTTTGGATATTGGGCTTAAAGCCATCTACTGGCGGGAGCCTGCAGGCTTTTCCTAAACCAGCTGTAGAGGCTAACGTTGGTATACAGACCGCAAACAAGGAGGTTGATTGTTCTGGTTCCTTCTTGGTGTACGTTGCTTGTTTTTTGGTGTAGGTAGCTTCTTTTTGTTCCTTTTTGGTGTAGGTTGCTTGTTCTTGTTCCTTTTTGGTGTAGGTTGCTTGTTCTTGTTCCTTTTTGATATAGGTTGCTTATTCTTTGATCTTTCGCTTCTTTTCGCGCAGATTACGGACGCTGTCTCTTCTTCTGTCTCTTCGGCCAACCGCTGGTTTTCCAGAGATAATTGCATCGAGCAGTTAACGCCCAGCCGATGGTGAAAATCGCTCCCTGGCTGGTTGCTTTTGCTAGGATGCATACAAATTTCATCGCTTTCGGGACACAAATTTCTGAAGCATACCTGGATCAGGAAAAAATACCCGTAATAACGTCGAGATGACTTAAATGTAAAGTAAGAAAAAATCCAATTGACTTCAGAAGTGTATAGGAATATTTAACTTTTGCATTCATTCTTTACACAAAAGAATATATGAAGTAAGTAACTTTCTTCAGTAGTTGTATTCAACACATGAGGCAGCGCATAGTGCAAAACCCAATAGTAATTTCACTAATCTGGAAATTCTCTCCCTTTTTTTTATATTCCCTTCTCTATTTGTGGTACAAAAGAACTTAAAATAGACCCATCTTTTAATTTACTGATACGTTCAGAATCATTTCTTCATACAATGTAAGCTCGCCTGTCTCTGTGTCTGTCTGTCGGCCTCGTGTTTAAATTACCTGTCACAAATTTTTGGGATATTTTCATAAAATTTGATAGACCGGCTTGTTTTGGCTCAAAGATGAACACTATTGAAAATGGATCGGACCACTTCCCGTATAACGCCTTTGAAAAGTGCTTATATATCTTTTTACTTGTTTATTTAAAAAAAGAAAATTGCATAGAAATACTAATGAAATGGAAGATTCCAAATCTACGTAGCGATGTCCACATGGCTGTTTGTTTATTTCTTGCGTTATTGGGAAATTTGTATTGAAGAATTTGCGCTTGTAGTCGCGGCAGTCGTGATAGAAATTTTCTTTGTTTATAGAAAATAAAAACAGGGCCCGACCAAGACAATATTAGCCAATAAACTGTAATAGTAAGAATATAGAAAGTATTAATCTGAGACCGTAATCTCAGACTGTCCGAGGGTTTAAGAGGGTTAAAATTTTAGTGATCAGCTTACAGATGAAACCGAAATAAGCAAAAAAAAAACGTTTCGTGTCAAATGTTAATCTTCTCATTACGTTGCGCTTGAGGTAAGTTTGCTGTAGGGCCGTGTAGTACTATAAGGTGATAGTAACTTTGATGGTTTTACATTTTGCGCCATTACCTGTAATGGTTCAACACATCTCATAGTGAAAACTATAATGAAGTTTTTAATGTCATCTAGACCGCCTTAAATTGCTTATAAATGTGTACGTTACTATTAATCGAAATTGTACAACATCTATTACGTGCGTACTTCTTTCCCTGCCTCTCCTTTTTCCTACGTAATCATACATATATTGTGTAATGTATGTTTACAATCTGTACATATGCATATATATGTACACTTATATATGGTCAGTTAACCTTTTGCTTAGTAAATGGTAGAAGAGCATGGAAAAAAAGAATTTCAGACCACGCCACAGTGAGTAAGCCAAAAACAATCTTTCATCAGCAATTTTCAAACAATAAATTGCGACCATCTGAGAGTAAGCGTCTATGTTTGTTTACAATTCTCAATAGTTGAAAATGTATTTGTTTATTAACAGCTGTCGCATGTATAAAAATTGCGACCATCTGAGAGTAAGCGTTGTAACGAGTGTTCTTGGGCTTGAGTCTTCTTCCTCCAAGAATATTTATAAAAATTACTTGGACCTTCGTTTGCGGTTTTACGGGTTTATTTATTTAACTTTATATTTTATATAGTATTTACACGAATTGTAAGAAACGTGGGAGGAAAATCCAGCGTGGTGACCCGACTTTTCGTTGGAGTTTTAATATAGCTTATTCGAACACTTGTTATTAGACTTTCCTTTTGGTATCGCTGGGTGCTAAAAAGAGACGAATACGTCGCGGATGTCATAGCAGCCTACCTTACCCTACAGCGCCACTCGTCCGTCCCTAGTCGACTCATGTCGTAAAAAAAATATTCATCAGTGCTTCAGGAATGGCGATTAAAGCTGAAGCAATCCATCCCCTGTCCGTGAAAGTCACAAAAAAAACCCTATCATAACAAGTTAACTAGTTAAGTAGTCTATGATTACTTACCCTTGGCTGCTATGACACAACTGAAAGGCTAAGCGTGGTGCGACACGCTCTTTGATTATATATCCAATGCAACTCATAACCTTACCTCAAGTACTCTGGTATTGGTTTACCAACTGTTGAGAGTTATAGCCCATTCGGGATTGATAACATCACTGGCAAAACATGATAAACCGATCAGCAGCATTTGAGCTTCTGGACGACTCAAAATTCTCTTCAGTTGCAATGTAGCGAAGGGGCTGGTGCTGTAAAAAGAAGTTGTGTTTTCTGTATTATGTGATGAATCGTCGTTGATGACTGCATAGTGCTTGGTTTTTGTTGATAAGATTGTCTAAACAGCAAATTCGCGAGATTTTTACCATTGCAAATAGGAGTATACCCTGAGTGTCGTCTTTATTAAGTGATTAACAAATTTCCGAACATTTTCCGTATCTTGTTCCTTCGCATCGTTATTAATACTGTTTCCCTTGTTAAGACTGGCCATTTAGCCTCCAACTCTTGCACCGAAGGGGGATAATTGAACATTGGATTTTGAGCCAGAGGCGAATAAAAATGGCAGATCAGATTCATTTTATGTTTTCATTGTATTCTTGAAAAAGTCACTAATCGAGGCTGATGAATTGGCTTTTTCTACGTATTCAGAGGCATTACGTTTTATGTCGCAAAAAAATGGCAAAAATCGTGAACTATTATTGTAATACGATGGATAACGCGATTCGGTGCTTTCTCCATTGTTTTGAAAACCGCCGATATGATTAAAGGAGCGTAATGGTTTATTATTTGCTGGGAATTGGTCATAGTAAAAAGCCAGCGTTTGTTTTTTTGGACTTGCATCCTTTTTTCCGCTAACATTCTTGTCCTGAGCGTTTGCGTTAACTTCATTTTTTTGAAGGCTTTTGGAATGTGTACTATTTTGAACGTGTGATGACCATTTTGATTCAATCTATCGAAATTTGAAATAAATATTAAAAACTTTGAATATACGGATATTATTTTTTGCAATTTAGGAAAATATAAGAAATTGTTTACCAAATTAGCTTTTTGAATGCGATTTTCTTTTTTAAACTCGTCGTTATTGATATCATCATCACCTTCAACAGAATTTTCTTGTTTTTCCGACAATAAACTTTCTCGATCGGTCATCATCGAAACCGATACTTTTAGTATTTCAAGCTAAATACAAATAAAAATCCGGACATTACTGGTTTCACATAGTTTTTGGTGACAATATCATGTCTATCCTTAAAAGACGATTTTTCTTCGCTCTCATTTCCATCCGTTGATACTGGAAAATATGGGAAAAAGATTACAGTTTCAGGATATACAAATGACTTTAAAGATCGATTAACAATAAATGTACCCAAATCGCTAGTTCGTCTCTGCTGAATTGTTGTTATTATAATGTTGAGATGCCATATAATAAATATCGGACCACTTATTAGGTTGTAGACGTCCGCTACCAATGGGACGTTGCTTATAATAGCAGGATCCTTAAAGTAGTATAAAAGACTTTTATCTACTTTAAATAAATATAGAGAAACTAAATTTTGCGATATCATGTAATCGGAACTTCTCCATATCTTAAGACGTTTCAGGCGTGCTTCCAATTCAATCACGCAACAATCGATAATTATAGGCGAATGATTACCCCGTTTAACTTTGGTAGTGGTTATGTATTTACCTATAAGCAATAGACTACCACGAGAGTATTGTAAAAACGAAGCGTTCATCAAGGATTTGCATTTCTCCAAATGCTTCCCATCATTATCTGTGGACGATGTGCTCGTGACAGGCGATGGAACTGATTTGTAAGTGGTCAACGTATATGTGTTGCCTTTCGAATTATATGGAGTTTCCTTAAAAGGTTGTTGCGTATTTTCTGCTAGGTTCTCCTTGACAGACTCACATGCTCAACAGATTTCTCCAAATCACAGCTAACCAAGGTAAAAAGAAATGTTCTTCTACTATTTGCATACACTACAATGCATGACTGGTCAAGAAAAAAATTTAATTCTGCTACAAAGTCTGCACCTGACAGCATCGAAGTGCATACGGTATTTTAAATATTTGCTCGCAACTTTACTTTTGTCAACTTTTTACAGCCCAATCAAGGATACACCAAGTCTGTGCAGATGCAAGCAAGACCCAGAAGAACCTTTCATTGTACCGATCAAATAAGAATCACTTTCTGATTAGAATTAATCGAGCTCCTCTGTCCGTCTGCTTGCCTTGTTTTTTTATATTCAACCTACAAGTCGCAATTTTTGAGGTACTTTGATGAAATTTGGTACAATGACATGCTTTAGCTCTAAGGCGAACGCTATTGAAAATCATTCGGGACGGTTCCATTTTCGATCACTTCCAATATAACGCGCCGAAAAGTGTCAAATAGTAAAGTTAGAGCTTTGTGTGAAAGTATGGAATTCAGTAATTTCTATTGTCTTAATGATAATACTCCGACCTACTTACTCTACCATACCTAATGGTTGTGGCAGTGTTTTAGATCTTACCTTCACTAATTTAGCGAATATTACCTTTAAATGGGAAGTCAAAAAAAAAATTTATCTTGGAGATAGTCACCATTTTCCTATATCCTTTATTTCTATATTCTTTATTTCTAAATTTCTTATCTTCATTAAGATTTCATTTCGCAAAAAAAACTTTTAAATAATCTTATGCACATAAATCTTAAACCTAATATTCAGTCCATCCAGAGCTTATTTCAGCGCGAAATTGATAACGTCAAATCAGATATCCATTTCCAAAGCAGCAAAACAAAAATTTGCTAAATATCCTAACATTTCTAATTTTGATGAATTTAGGCAATCCCAAAAAGAATGGAAAAAAACGCTTAGAAAAGCCAAGAGTGGTCACCGTGCTCAAGCAAGAGCTTTGTACAAATGGCAAAACAAAACCTGTTTGGAAATTTTTGAATGGACATCGCATTGCAAAAAGGAAATATAAACACCCCATTTGGAATGATGAGAATAACAAAATAAACCTAGAATAGCTGAAAGCCCAGGTTCCCACAACAAATGCTCTCGCTTAACTTCCAGGCGGAAGACATCTTTGCATTTTCATTGGAAGAACTTTTACATATCCTTAAATTAAAAAAGAAATCTACAGCAACGGATCATGATGGCATTAAATACGAAATGGTAAAGATTTTTTCCGCTTCAAGATTTTCAGCTCTGCTGTCTGAAATAAATGATTGCTGGACAGGTTTGCGTATAATTAAAATTGTATCTATTCCTAAAATTGGAAAAGGTCTTGAAAAATTTACAAATTTCAGATCTATATCCCTCCTGTCTGTACAATTACAAACTAAATGATGTAAAAATAACGTTGCAAACTTTGGCTGGAAAAAGAAATATTACAGAGATAAATTATGTTTGAACGTGAAAAAAAAAAAAATATCGTGAATTAAAAAGAGAACTTTGCTTTTCTAATAAGTCAAGTTAGTTCCTCGAGATGACGTACATTTTTTGCTGCAAAGAAATCGAGGAGGCCACAATATAACTTAAAAAAGTCAGAAGAACTTCTAATACCATGAAGCCTCTGACATCTGAAAATTAGGTGCGCAGCAGTCTCGCTAATATTACAAACTACACAAATATCGCTTGGTATAGCACGGTGATCGCCCGTGAATCTATAAAGAATTTTGATTTGCCAGGAATTAAACGAAGGCTCTGATAAGAGTTTAAACTTAAAGGCGGGATTTATATTATAGAAAAAACGATCAGCAATTTCTTTAAATTCACCACTTAGCTGCTGAAAAATGTGGTTACCAATTGCCCGCGTTGCTTCATTGGGAGTATATCTGATGGACGAAACTGTACCATCAACTTGAGCCCTTTTGACATAAAAATCAGTTTTTTCATTGAAATGAAAACCGCAGTAACCAGGTATCCAAACAAGGTGACAGTCATCCACTTGAGATTCATATAACATCCCGTGTATATCAAACATATATTGATCGTCTGCATATCTTTTATTTATTAGTAGCAGAGCTGACTTACTCTCAAAAAAACCAAGAAATTTTTTAAGACCACCCATAATATCCACCGTATTAGCAAGCATGGAACTATGGACAAAGTAAAAAGAGTATTGTATATATTTGATATATGAAATTTGTTCCTTACGCAGACAAAAATTAATTTTGTGTCACCAGATTTACTTTATTACCAATCTGCTATTTTTAGGTAACGTATAACATGCTAATTTTTCATTTCTGCTTACTTTCACCCAATCATAAAGCGAATACCATATTCACATTCTTTCGCCTTAGCACAAGATATTGCTGATGGTAAAGTAAAACTATAAAAATGCTTAGGAATTTCTTTATAAATTGCCAGGAGCATATAGAAAACTATAATATATTATATTGACCAGCACATCATTCTTAAGCAATTCAATAAAAGTCGAGGAAAGTTTTTCCGCAATTTTGGCTTTATGCAGTATACTAGACAAATACATCACTACAGCGAAGCTAGATACGTTATGTCCAAGAGTACCGTCAGTGGCATATATATCACAGCCATTGTTATAATAAAGAAGAAATTTTTCTTGACATATGAATCTCATTAAAGAAAGATTGATATTTTGCTTTGAGATTCAAGGATGTTCATAAAGATTCTAGATTCATTGGTAACAAAATTTCATAGAGGGATTGAATTTATCTTGTCAAAAATATCACGGAGTTTTTGTTAACAAAATTATCATTTTATTTTTGAAAATAGGGTAAAATCGAATGCCACGCC
>NW_023998565.1:1373002-1399561 GCF_014805625.2 Glossina fuscipes
ACTTTTTTCTTACATTTGAACTGATATTCGAAATAAAATTTATATTAGTTTGGGGAAAAAGAAATCCATTATTTTTTCGGTAGGTGGCTGCACTGATAGATTTCTCGTAAAGTATCGATCAAACAATTTCATATTTATGCTCGTTGGAAAGGTGACATTTCGCAGTAAAAAAAATTCTTTTGCTGTTTTTTGTTTGGTGCATTCAGTTGTGAGTTAAAAATGGAAGTGAACAAAGAGAAAATTCGGTACATTTTACAGTTTTTCTTTGACAAAGGCGAAAATGCAAGCCAGGCGGCTAAAATTGTGAATGGTGTTTATGGTTCCGATACTGCAACAGCCAATTATGTGCAATTTTGGTTTCGTAGATTCCGTTCAGGAATTTCTGATGTTAAAGATGCACCTAACACAGGTAGGCCGGTTGTCGAAAATGTCGATAAAATCGGAGAAATGATCGAAGTTGACGGGCATGTTAGCAGTCGTAACATCGCCCAGGAGCTAAAAATCGACCATAAAACAGTTTTAAACCATTTACACAAAGCTGGATTCAAAAAGAAGCTCGATGTTTGGGTGCCACACCAATTAACAGAAAAAAACATGATGGATCGAATTTCCATCTGCGAAGCCTTGGCCAAACGGAATGAGATAGACCCATTTCTTAAACGGATGGTGACTGGAGATGAGAAATGGATCACATACGATAACCCTGTGCAAAAACGATCGTAGTCAAAGAGCGGTGAAGCACCTCAAACGGTGGTCAAACCAGGACTAACGGCCAGGAAGGTTTTGCTATGCATTTGGTGGGACTGAGTTGCTTCCATATGGCCAAACGCTGAATTCTGATCTCTACTGTCAACAACTGGACCGTTTGAAGATAGCGATTGACGAGAAACGGCCAGCATTGGCCAACAGGAAAGGTGTCGTGTTCCACCAGGACAACGCTAGGTCACACACATCTACAGTGACTCGCCAGAAACTTCGGGAGCTTGGTTGGGAAGTTTTAATGCATCCGCCATACAGTCCGGACTTGGCACCAAGCGATTATCATCATTTTCTTGCATTGGAAAATTTCTTTAATGATAAAAAATTGGAATCTAGGGAGGATTGTGAAAATCGACTACTAGAGTTTTTTGCAAATAGAGACCAGGACTTCTATGAGAGAGACATTTTGAAGTTACCTTTAAAATGGCAACAAATCGTACAACAAAACGGTGTATATTTGACCCAAATCGGACAATCCGAAGCATGTTAAATAAAGTCCTAAAGTTCATATAAAAATAATGGATTTCTTTTTCACCAAACTTAAATAATTTAACATATAGATAAACTTAGATACAGATCGGATATTCGCTATTATGGGTTACACATTTTCCTTTTATTGCTGAAAGGTTTTAAAGCACGATAGTAACCAACAATGACAAAACAGTAATCCCAAGAATTCATAAAACCGCGGAAGCGTAATGCGTGTTAGCCCACGCAAATAGTTTAAATTACGGTCAATATATGATAAACTCAGCTAAAAAATTACTTCGAATTTTCATTTAGCTCTTTAGGGAGTTAGTTATGCAAGACGTGCAAAATCTCTTTGTTTCTCACTAGGAATGTGATTTAGTACAACAAAGCATGTTACATGCTGTGCAAGCAAGTGCTTGCAAGAGTTGCCAAACGAAGGAAATGTATGCTGTGTGCATACATGCTGTGTGCATACATTTCCTTTGAATGCTGTGTGCATACATTTCCTTTGAAGAAGTGCCGTCGAAATCGTTATGCGAAACTTTACTAGACGTTCAATTTCAAAATGAAGAAAAAGTGCAGGGACCAGGGACAGGTATTTGTGCATGTTTAAAGATGCGAAGGATTGACAAGTAACAATTCCCTTGCAACATTTCTACAGCATGTGAACGTGAAAGGGTTTAATTTTTTGTACACTACTCCCAGTGTAATAAACTATGTAAAGGTAAATTGCGCGTACGCTGTTCATTGTGCAAAGGTAGTATTTTTACAATGCATGGAATGATGTACTGAAGTGCCGTTTATACATTAACGATCTTCCTTCGGTTGTTGATTCCAGCCAGATCTTAAGGAATGCTGATGATCTGAAACTGTTTTCTTCCATCTCTGTTGAATCGCAATCACATCAGCTTCAAGGTGACTTGGATAATTTTGTTGCATGGTGTTCTTTGAATCTTCTGAAACTAAATCTAAATATATGTAAGAAGCTCTCTTTCTGAAGAAGAAAGTCATTGATTACTCAATATTTCATAGATTCGCATAAGTTGGAGGACGTCGACTCGATCACGGATTTAGACGTTCTATTTGACCTTAGGTTACGATTTAACTTGCATATTGAGCTCTCGATAAGCAAAGCTAAGTCCGCGCTCGGTTTTATAGAAAGGTGGTCCAAAGACCTTGATGATCCCTACATTACGAAAAGGCTGTACATGTGTTTGGTTAGACACATACTCTGTTGTGTGGTCTCCTTCATATAGGTGCTATGTAGATTCAATTGAATCTGTTCAAAAGCAATTCTTGCTGTTTGCGCTTAGTTGGGATCCGATTGCCTCTCTTCCCCCCTGTGAAAATAGGTTACTTCTGTTATCCTTACCGTCTCTTGAGAAACGTAGGTTTGTTCTTGCCGTTTTCTTTGTAATCAAAGTAATAAATGGTGCTATCGCCCGCATTACTTGGTGAGATAAGCTTTAATGTCCCTGACCGCTTCTATATCTTGGTTAAGCTTAGTCAGTGTAAATATAATTATGAGCTCTTTAATCTGCTCAGAGTAGTTTGCAAGAATCTAAATGACGTCTACCACTTATTCTCATTATCGGACTCTTTAAAGTCCATTAAAGCAACATTGTTTAATACGCACGATTTACCTATGTCGTACTTAAACTATCTTTTAACCTTAAAAAGTCGTTACGATTCGAAAATGAATTGTTGTTAACAATTATCGGTTGCCAAGCTTTTGCATGTTTGCGATGGCTTAGGGGTTCACTTGCAATTTGGTCCTGTATCGGTTGTGGGTGTGACTCTATGCTAGTTGTGTACATGCTTTCTTCTTTTTTTTTCTTCTTACTTGTTTTATTGTACTTATACTAAGTTTTATTATTAATTTAAAATAAGTTTTGCTTTAAGTGCCAATTGAACTCGACTGTTATTTGTTTAGTTGAGTTTCATGTATAAGTAGAATTAAAATAAATAAATAAAAAAACAAAAAAAAGAAAAATATAAAAAAAAAACACAAAGAATTAAATAATAATTAATTCATGTATAAATAAATAAGAAAGAAAACTATGTACACAGCGAGCACAACCGGTACAGATCCAAGTTGCATGTAAACCCCTAAACCATTGTAAACATGCAATGCACACATGCTTGGTGACCGATAACACCAGTTAATTTTCGAATCGTACTGAGATGTTAAGTTAGCTTAAATACGACCTAGGAAAATCACGTCTATTTTTTTGGGGTTTGAAGAGTCCCATATTGAGATAGACAGCACTTACGTTTCTGCAACCTACTCTAAAGGGGTTAAACAGCTCATAATTATATTTACGTTGACTTAGCTTAATGAAAATCAAGTGCGTAGAGAAGTAGTTAAGGACATTTAAACTTATGCCACCAATTAATGTGGACGAATCGATAGTACCATTAATTAATTTAATTCAGATGGAAACACCAACAATAAATCTACGTTTCTCAAGTGACGGTAACGATAATAGAAGCAACCTATTTTCATAAGGAGGCAAAGAGACAAGCGAGTGCCAATCCAAACTCCTAAGGCCAAACGGCAAGAATTGTTTGTGAACAGATTCAATTGAATCTACATAGCACTTATATGAAGGAGATCACACAACAGAGGCATACTCAAGCATACGTCTAACTACGTTTATGTATAGTTTTTTGTAATATAAGGATCCCTCAGCTCTTTGAACTCTTTTTACGACAAAATAAATGAAAAATAATTCAACAAAGTTCGAAGATAACAGCGTCGGTGATTCTGAATTTGTATGTTCTATTACTGGAAACGCACTATTCTTATGCATTCCTATTTTTCCTTGGCATAGTGACCTCTCATAGAATTTGGTAATAATTGTTTTTTTTACAACGTTGTGACTTTGAATACTTGTTTCCACAAATTTTCTTGTCTTTTCTTCCTTGTGGAGTTTTGTAAGTTTTCAATTCTCCTAAGCCTGCAATACTACTGGTTGGCTTAAAGTCACGCATTTTAATTGGACTCCAAATGACCACCGAAATTATGTAACTCTTGGGTAGTTTATTGACTTAAAAAATTAAATCGCTATTACTTATTGCATATGACGACGTAAGACACATCTCATGATTGATTCATTTTGCTGTAATCTGTTTGGTCGATTGGAGAATATTTTTTTGCTTACCTTATTTTCTCTTAGTAAATACAATAAATTCATTTTGAAAGCAAAGACTATATTTCATATATTACATTTCCTATTTCATACTTACTGGCGAACTCTTTGAGTTAGCTGATGCCGGGCTAGTGGCGAACAAACGTAAATATTTTTCGAAAGATATTGGATTAACTTTCAAAATGTTTTGTTCTACTAATCTTCTAAAATTGTGTAGAGTTTGTGTTTCACATCGTAACTTTACAATTTCGCTTTCTACAAAATTTTGTACTAAGCTTTGAGCAGTTCTGGTGCTTGTGATGTTATTGTCGACCTGCTTTTCTAAGTTTGTTTCTTTGTTATGAAGAATCTGCTGCTTTACAATACCATACTCCTTAGCCATTAATTTGAACAAGGGAATTTGTTGTAGCTTGTCATTACTTTTTTCTGAAATTTGCTGCAAGTTTGCTGGAGACGTCGTCCTACGATAATTAACAATATTTTCCAAATTTTCGGCCGGATTAAGATTTTCAGGGCGCTGAGTGTTTTGCTGAAAATCGTTCATTTCTTGATGGGCTCCATGAATGTCATAAAATTTACAGCCCAACATTTCCAACGCTATTTCTGTTAGCAAATACGCCATGATTCTCTTCTGGAATAATTTTTATTCTGCGTAATTTGCTAAACTTTTGTAATATGTTTTATTTCATTAATATGCTTATCTTACTAGTGCTAGATTTACAATAAGGAGGCGATTGTCTGGAATAGAAATGTACAATTTAGCAACGATTTATCAAGAATACTTTTTATTTATACTTAACATTGTTTAATTTTGAGATGGTTAACAATGATTAACAATGGTTTATAGTGGTAGCATAGTCAATTAAAAAAAAGGAAGAAAAAATAATTGTGGTTTCGACAGTTAGGGAAAGTACATTCACAAGTTCACGATTTAAAATTATTTTAAATTACTCACGATGTTAATGAAATTTGTTTTCCCGAAAGGTTACAAAAAGTGAAAATGGTGTCTTTTACTTTATTCTTCGTTTTCTTCTTCTACAGAACAGCAAATCAACAACCGAAGATTCACTATATTACTTAAAAAAGGTTTAATGTGAACATGAAGATCTTAATTTCAACCTTGATAAAGTTGCCAATAAGTTAATTAATTAAGTTATGTGCTGTAGTTGGTTTTGTTATGGCCAACGATAGCACAACGAGAAATTTATTTGTTGCATTTGATGATTTGCTACTCTACAGAGTAGACGAGTTCAGTAACAGCTACATGTTGTCCAGTTGTTGCAATATGCGAATAAACATAAAGACATTATAATTTCAACAATGGCAACTCCATTATTGGTTAAGAACCCTACAAACAGCTGATGCATATTGCAGCGAAAAAGGCTTTCAATAGGCAATTAAATTTTGTGGTTTGAAAAAAGAAGTACAAAAAATTTTTTTTAGTTCATCTTTACTCAACATTCAAAAAAAATTTTTTTTTGTGTTTTAAGCCCAATATTTCTGCTATTTCTATCTGCACATATCTATTTGCTAACTCATTTCGAAAAAAATGTACGATATCTTTAGTAGAGATATGTATGACACATTTATCTGGCAATAGTACTAGGCGCACCAAGATGAAAATCAATGAAAAGAATTTGTGTGTGTTCGCGACCAGTCCACCCTTTGACAAAGAGGGCTTTCTCAATAAACGTGGCGAAGTCAATAAATCATTTCAAAGGCGTTACTTTGTACTCAAGGGAAATCTACTATTTTACTTTGAGAAGCAAGGCGACAAAGAACCGTTGGGGTTAATTATAGTGGAAGGATGCACAATAGGTAAAAAAAATTGATAAGTACATGTTACTCAAATAATAAAGTACCATTTACTAAGACGTCCACTTTTAGAACTGTCAGAAGAAAGCGACCGATATTGTTTCGAAATTGCATTTAACGGTAATCGAACATATGTATTATCCGCTGATTCTCAAGAAAGTATGGAATCCTGGATGAAAGCATTAACATGCGCTGGTTACGAATACAAAAAATTGATGGTAGCTGAATTACAGCGACAACTAGAAGAGATAGAGGGTTCAAAGAACAGTAAGTTTTTCGTGGTATCTTTCCACCTTCACTTATATTTGAAATTACTTAAATTTAAGAGGTGCTAACCGACTCACTCAAAGCAAATGCAGATGTGTCAATACCTAAACCTCCACCACGAAGACAAAATCCCTTTAACCGACCGGCACCACCGCCGCCAAGTGGTAATTTGGGCACCAATCCGACATTTTCCACTAATGGAAACCAAATTGTATCAAAACAACGAACAGCTACCGATATTCAGCAAGGTAAGTAAGTAAAACCTCTTTTTTTAAATCAGTTGTCTATTTCGTAGATTAAGCTCAAAAAGGTTTTTCTGTATATTAGTTTAAAATAATAATGATTTGCCAATAGCATTATTTAATTATAAATTTTCTTGATTACGAATTATTCTACCTTCCGAATAACACGCGCATAGTGTAAAATTTATCATGATTACAAACATGGCTATGAACTTGGTTATATACTTTTAGAATTTTCTGTATAATATAGTGTTTGTGTCAAATTCGAATTTAAAAAATTATATATGTCAGCTTGTAAAAGATAAAATATAAAATAAAATTTATACCAATAGCGAGTTATGTTTATTTTTATTGTGGCTCAAAACTCCAAGTTTGATTTAATTTGATTTATCCGATTTAACATCCATGTGAGAGCGCTCTGGTCTGTTTATACGATAACAATGGTATATAGATTTGCTAGGAAATTTCTGTCTTAGATAAATTCAATGTATGTTCATCTATAATAATCGCGAATACACAGTGAATGCTACTAAGCACAAAGATTAGGCTGCATTTAATTTGTTTGCTGTTCAAATAAACCGAATTCAGAAGCCCAAAGTAAATGAGCAAGAGTAGAAAATGGGAAGACATTTTACTTATCGGAGATAAATATCCGTAATAGTCAAATTCATTACGCATTTTCGCAATAAGTGCAACGCTAGTTAGTTACTTCAGTGAGAACCTTTCATCTTAGTTTCTAAAAATCGTTTTTGTATTATTTACTGTTAAGGTTAATCGTTTTTCGCTGTTATGATATATTAAAATTGTCATAATATTTTAATCTATTATAATAACATCTAAGAATACTTCTGCATCATATTGACAAAGAAGCATTATGAAATATAGAGTTTATTGTTCGTTTATGGGAACAATGTAACGATTGGTGCCAGGGAATAGGTTATAAAAAAGTACCATGTGTTGTGAATAGAGAAAGAGCAGAGTTCCATTCAATAAATTGCAACGTTTCGATTCAGTTATGTGAGTGAGAATAAAATGAATAAAGTATTAGAGTGTAAGAGAAATTAAGCTGCCATTTCTGTTAATTGCGGAATCGGGCTGCCATTTCTGTTAAAGCGAGAGAAATCGAGATTACACTTGTTAAATAAGAATTATATTATACATTTATATTGGACATTAAGTTGGACTGTAAGAAACATATGTCAGTTGATGATTCAATCAAAAATAAAAGCACCGTTTTCAATATGTTAATAACTCTAATAACCCCAGTTCTTGTATATGTTACACTTCAGAATTAAAAAATTTTGTGCAAAAAGTATAAAAAGCAATGCGATAATATATTCCGTCGGTATCCAGAACCGCTAAGGGTGCGTTGATTATTTCTGACGCAGTGATCGGAAGGACAAACTATATTATTTTATATGAATAAACGAATAATTGTTCCGTCCGCAGAATTTACAGTATTATACGAATATTAAGACTTAACGATACTGTTCCTAAAATAACAAGTTTGGTCTCCGATTAATTCGACGCATTGTCGTTCATTTACACAACGCGAAGTCAACTATCAAATATTTGCGCAAATTTGCGTATGTCCTTCAATCTGACGTTTATATATACGTGCATATATATATGGCTCATTAGTAGGCATTGAAAAGGTTTGCAAATCTTTTGTTTTTTACAAAAATATTGCAGCAAACGTACATTCAGGCTTTAGTAAGTGATTGTTTGAAATTCACTTCGAATTTTATAAATTTATTTTTAACACATCTTTTATGCTTTAGGGAACAAATTGCAAGTTTTCTACGACAAGGAGTTGTTACATCATGCGTTTAAAAAACTGTGTACTCAGCATTTCAATAACAGTTCCTCATACGTAGTGCCATTCATTATAAGCAACGTTGACATAATACGCAATCGATACGTGACACACTTCGAAACAGAAATCCTGGCCAACGTCATCTTGCCTTTCGCGAACTATTATATGTACTATATGTTGTTGACTTTTTCAGTTCATTTTATTTGTTAGAAGTTGTACATCAATTATATTTCATGTTTTAAGTTTGGAAATAGGCGTTACTTGTACAAAGCCGTCTGCAATAGCAAATGCGGTGACACGATCTGTGGAAAATCTTGTATACATAGCAATAATTATTTAGCAAATATAGAGCGAACGTTGTGTAAAATTGTTTTTTGTCTCGCTGGCGAGAACGCCTTTGAAAATAGAAAACTGCAAACTTTTTCACATATTAGTTTAATTGAAAAGTTTGCGGAGTTGTCGGAATTGTGCAAAAAGCCGCTTAATTGAAAAATGAAGCGTTTGTTCAACCCCTTAGTGGCATCTGTCGTATTTAGCTTCTATGATTTCACAAAATGCACAAAAATTGTCACCTAGAAGCCAACGAATGCCTCAAAATTCTAATTGCCCTTTCCTCGGCATACTCGGCAGTGGTTCTATACATTATTTTGATGAATGCAAACTTTTGCTTTTCTCCCAAATATTTATCTGCAAATACTCTTTTTTCGACAAGTTGAAAAATTTTTCTTCGATCCTATTAGTGTGAGAAATTTGCGTTCACTTCAGTTTTTCAGAATGAAACATTGAAAATCTATACTATTAGTTTTATTCTCTTATCTTACTATTATTTTTCCTCCTATTATGAAAGCACAGCTTGGAACACCTGCGATAGCCGCATTACGTGGCCTTTCTAATCGTACTTTAAATAATTCCACCGAAAACCTCAGTTATGTTATCGGTAATTTTTATAGCGATGATGTAATTATTTTGGGCGAGGACGGTGATGTGTTCCGATGATTGCATTTACGCTTATCGTGGGGATGGAGCTGATTTTGATATTTCTCTTCAACTCTTAGTTGGTACGGACGGCGGCTTCGTTGGCTTAAGTTCCAACAACTATGGAGACGAGGAGACGGATTTTGAACCAAACCCTCTATCCGAATTAGAATATAATAATCGAACCGCCTCACTGATACGACGGTAAACTTGAATACAAATATTACGAATTCAATGCAAAGGAATTCGTGTCATTTAACATCGCCTAACGCTCAACGACATCAATTATTTACGTCTCTTTTCGATGATTTTCCACCACACGTAAAGTTTGTAAAGCTTTTCACGTGGGACTTTGCATTTGGATCAAATACAAAGGCATTGTAATGAAGAGTCTTTAATGAAGGATTCTCGGAGTACACGCACAGCATAGAAAAGGGATTCGCTTAAGTCTCAAGCCAAGAACAACTAAAATGTGCGGCTCACTGTTTGCCTCACATTTTACATCACCATTTTGCTGATCGCAGTGTATCTGAGTCAGGAGTGGTTAATTCAAATGCAGCCGGTTTGGTGGCTCGTCCCCTAAATTCACCAACACAGAAACCCCCTCCAAAACAAATTACGGAAGCTAAACCGTCTAATTTTCCGTCCACATCTTCAATATCTTCCAAATCTAGGAATTATTTAAGATCAGCCTTCCATCCTACCATCAGAATTTCGTAGTGAAAGTACTTTTAACACTACAAATGCTTTACCTAAAGCACGGCACACACCCTCCACAATGACTGTGTTAACTGCTCTCGAATTCAATTCATACTTGCCTAGATTGTTTGGAAAAGGAGTTTGTAGCTAGCATTATAGGGAAAGCGTTAAACGCAGAAGACTGTTCTAAACGTCGGAAACGTTTGGTAGTCTGGTTTTATATAATCAGTCCGAGCACTCTGGTTTTAGATGAAGTGCAAGTCCGACTTCAATCTTTTTTCGTAACGACCAAGCATCAACAACTCGCTGTCTACTTTCGTCTGAATTTTTACATACCCAAACACGAAAAAGGCAAGAAAAAAGCGAAAGATTTTTACAACAAAGCTGATGAAAAAAGTTTTGAAATTTCCTCATCTATAGGCTTTGTATTTGGCAAAGAAAGGCGAGGAGGTGACTTGTATTGCTAGCATGAACATGCCCAAGTCGTAAAATCGCAATATCGTATCTTATACAATACCTTTTGAATACAATTGTACTTATATATGTGAGATTGTTCATTACTACATAGAGTATCCTTCGATAGACACTCGACCCAGCAGAGGGCATGTAGGCTTCGTAAAGAGGTGCTGCATTCAGATTCCATATTTCCCGTTGCACCCCACGATCGAGTTTTTCTTTCCCTATCCAAGTAGGCATGCTTAGATGGACACAATATTTGACACCGTTGAAGAAGCTATCAAATTTCTAGGTCTTTGAAGCTTCCCTCACGTCACAGGATCATTCATGGAATTGTGTGAGAAGTTGTATAGTTGTTTCTTGTTGTATGTAGAAATAGAAATTGAAATAGACTTGGTTATAGGCTATGTAGTACTGTAGTCGTGTACTTCAGAGCATTTGGGCTGTTGTGCACACTTAAGTCAATTTTGAATTTGATGCCGATCAAAAACAGTCGTACAGTGTATGGAAATAAATCGTGCCAGTTGAATTAGAGAGGAGAGCAGCCGTAGAATGTATAGATATAAAGCGTTCCAATTGAATTAGAGAGGAACACAGCTGTAGAACGTATAGAAATAAAGCTACTCTAAGTGGCTGTTCTCAAATCTTATCCTTTACTGTTTTACAAAGCTCCTAAAAAGAATAAGAGTTTTCTCTACGATATTCTAGCCGAGGTACAATTAGAATATTAGAAGCATGGACAATTGAAGTAATCAGACATAGAAGGGCGCTTCACAACAGCATTTTAAGTAACATTGATAATTATTATCAGCCTTCAAACTTCGGGAATGAAACTTTTAAAATTCCTGTTATTCAATACTATGCTGGACGACACTTTGCCGGCTACGTAGCAGTGCCTAAAATGCGTTCGTTCAACTCCAACAACAAAGATTTCTAGGGAATTTGGATGTTCATAGTGGTAGTTGTGTTTAGTTGTGGTTCGTTTGTCTAAAAGTCAAAAGCAATTTACTTTGTTTGCACGAGTAGGTGAATATGGTTTCTACAATCAGTTAAGTGGCTGGCGTGGCGTCATTGAAGAATTGCACCACTTCGCCACTGTACCGCGGTGCTGAGACCGTTAAAACTGGTCCTCGTTGGGGCCAAAATTTAATAGTGAGCTCGAATTGTTTGTATAATTTTGTGATTGTGCTGAGGTCGTATTTTTTTTTGGTTTTTTCTATTATTGCCTTATATCTCTTTAAGAGATGCAGGTAATCATATATTAATACGACTCCAGTCGGTAATGCGTCTACAGGTTCTTTATATGCGGTATTCCTATCGCAAACTACTGGTCGCACATCGAACCCAATGTCTTTAGCTAGATTGACGTTGTCTAGTAGTGCTTTTGAAACTAAACTTGAACGTGTGGAGGGGTGGTTTCTTATAATCATGTTAAACGGCGTCGCCAGGCTTCTACAGCGAACACGAGTACCGTTCTGCAGGCACACGGGTTCTTCTTGCGCACGTCGAGGTAATTGCAACCAATTATTGCATCGTTCGCCCGCGAATAAAGCACCTGATTGTTGGTGAAGATCTCGTCAAAATGCAGTTGTACAATTTTGTCGAGAGGATTCAATTTTCTCTCGACCTCTCAGAATGTCTCCACGCCCGGCAGCACGCTTTCAACTTCCGGTTCTACCTCCTGGCCTTCATATTTCGCTAGACGCCTCTTTAACTCCTCTTTTTTCGCTTCAACCCTGTCCAATTGCTTCATAAGGCTAGCATGGGTCGACGTTGAAGGACCGCTGTTGTCATCTTCGTCCATAAAAACATCTGGGCTTATTAGATATTTTCTTACTACATCTAGTCTACCTACACATGGTGCCATAGTCAGATCGTCCGTCATTTGTATATCTCCTAATTGCGCCACCTCTTCCTCTCTTTCTACCCTTTCTTCTATTTGAGTTACCTCTTCCTCTCTTTTATCGAAACCCAAAAAACGTACCTCGTCCTCGTTGTCAGTCTCAATACGTAAGTTTTTGCTGCAGGTTTTGCATGTCTTATGGGGTCTCTGACGCACCCTTCTGGGTGATGCCAATTTTTAGACGAAATGAGTACGACCAAGCCTTCAGTGGTGGATATAACAACATATTTTCTTCAAACTTTTGTGATAGATAAAAATGTCTCAAATGATACTTAAGCGTGCAATTCTAAGTTAAATTATCAATGCATTAATTCATATTTACTACTTTGCGAGCGAAAACTATTGAAAACATGGAACAGTTGCTCTTTTATTTATTAGTGTGTTTTTTGTTTGTAAAATTGATTGATCACGATATAAAATTGATAAAGAAATGAACGACGATATAATTTATATATGAAGTGTAATTTCGATTTTGGTCCGATTTTACTAAAGTTGAAAATTTCTAAAAAAACAGGATTACATTTTTGAATATTCATTTTATTACTCATTTATTTATATATTCATTCATTATTCATTTTATTACTCTTAAGCAAATCGATTTTGAATATGTTGGGCATCGAAAATTTATGTTCTCCCAAAATGGCTACACAGTATCGTCTTTTGCAGGCAAATGTGCTTGTCCAACACCACCGCCAACAGGTTCTTCATCGTCATCTAAGGCTAGAGCAATAGTTACAGAAAAAAGCGAGTTTTATGTCGATGAGCAACCCATGCAACATAAGCAACAATCGCTACAATTTCCAATTGATCATTTGAATGCAGTTCCTTCAGTACATCCCAACGACTCCTACGGCACGACCGTCACGCATAATCGAAATAAATCGACAAGTTTTGAGCAAATTCACGAAACGTTTCGAAAAGTTGTTATGAAGGATGTACTGGCATACAGAGCTCAACAAGATCTTAACAGCCGACCTCTTATTGAATTGTGATTTCAAATAAATATGCACATCTTATCAATAAATTCAAAAATTATGTTATATATACCATTTAATATGTTATTAGTACACTATCGAAGAAATGCGTTGTATATATCTTTGCAATCTTGTTAACATTATCCATAATTGGTTCAATTATAATTTATTTTATGCATCCGATAAAATTTTTAAAATCTAGTTTGATTTGCGTAGTAGGTATTTTAAATTTTGTGTTTTCTATGTTAAATTGCTTACCATTTGTAGCTTTACATATAACTTCAGAGTCCATTCAGATAAACAATACCACTAAAACTGCTAACTCAAAATAAATGATCCATATGTGAGAAATACATCACGGGGTTAGTGATGTATAATATACTATAAGTGAGAATGTATGTGCGTACTTAATTGCAACTACCATTTAGACCATTTAGATCATCAAGCCTCAGATTACTTTTGCACTTTTCGGGAAAATATCGCATATCATATTTTCCTAGCTTGACGTTTTTTATTGACTGGAATATTCGCACGTCTTGCCTTTTGCTAACTTTGGCTTGTTCGTATATCTATTGTTTTGCGTTGCGTTTAGAACATTATACTGTTTTCGATCTCTTTAACGTAGTGACTTTAAGTGATTTTTGATCTGCGTGATCTGACATATTTCCCCGGAAGAGATTGTTAGACTGTTGTCTATCTTTTCTGCTAGTGTTTTAACTGAGTTATCTTTTAGTTCTGAAATGACACTTTCTTGTTTGCCCTTAGGTACTAGCTTATAAAGGTAATTATTTTCACTTGATTCAATTACATATTTCATAGAAATTAAATTGCGCTTTTCTGTGTCTAATTGCTACACGGAGTCGTGCGATCTATTTAGCCTATAAACGGCAATAAATAGGTATTGCGCTTCATCGCCGATGTTAATGACTTGCCTAATGTGACCATCGATATTTGGACTTTGGATGTCGTAACGCATTCATTGTTCAACGCCGGAGCCGTGTCAGAAGCACTATCCTTCGAATTAAGTAGGAAAAGTGGCTTCAACGTGCTTCTGTAGCCTTCTGTCTTGGCCACAAATGCATTGGTAAGACGTTTTCAAAAGTGACATTGTCAGTCGACAGACCACGCCGAAGGTTTCTATGGAGATTTTCGAAATAATACAGAAAACCTTTTTCATATTTAGACGTTTCGAAGTGGATATTGAGTATTCTTACAACCCTTTCATTCTTCGAAGGCGTTCTATGTGGTATCGGTAGAGAGATCATCTATGTACAACATAATGAATAAGTTATCATCATCATGCAGTAACGTTTTTTAGATTGAGGGAAGAACTGGAATAACTAGTAAGTCGTTGTCGTTACGTTTGAACACACGTGGTTATTTTAAGACTTCACCAGCTTATAACACATACCTTGGTTTAGGCCCCATAAACAAGGTTGTTCTCTTTTCCTCCACCGTTCTAGAAGTCCTAAGTTGGGTTTGAGCAAGATATTCCAACACCTTGTTCACAATACATTCGCTACAATTCACTTTATTATATGTAACATATTCCTACTAATTATCAAATTAATCCCCTGGCAAGTCCCTCCTCTTAAAATTTATTTATTTATTTTTTTGCCTGGGGATTTCGGAGTCGAGATAACAAAACGTTTCCTAAATATTATTATGCACTCAAATTTTCTTTTATTTACAAATACCGTATCTAACATACAGAGATAGCTGATGAACTTATACGAGATAAGCTAGAGTGGACGCGTCGCGAGGGCCGGTACGTCCACAGACCTATAGTTAGTAATTGTTGTTTACTGTGATTTCATTTTTTAAACGAAAAAAAATAACGATTAAATCATATTTCCATTCTCAACAATCAATACTTAATATAACTAACAAGTCAGTTGGTTCGCCTCTTACACAAAAATGCGATTTACCGTATGTGGGAGATTGAATCATATTGTGGTTGTATATCTGACTGACGTCACTTTTAGTTTTTGCTAAAGTGTACGTGAATTTCAACATTCGTTATTAATAGCCAATGGAAGCGAAGGTGCTTAACGTATGTTTGATTTTCAATAGGCTGACTTAAACTTCAAGTAATTAACTTTAGGAGTTTTAATATAAACAAGTAAGACGATTAAATTCGGTCGGGGTCAAATCTTTTATGCCCATCCCCTTTTACCCCAAAAAAGAGAAAAGGAGTAAAAAACAAAATTCTCATGCTCTATACTACGGAGTAGGAGCAGTTGACTTCTTATATTTTCAAAATAAAAGTTTCTGTCTTAGAGGTATGTGGGCGTTGTAAACACGTCTTTTGAAAAGTTTAGGTCAATTCCAAATTCTTTTGCAAATTTTTAGGCGATACCTTCATTTTCGCTGATTTATTTATTTATTTATTTATCCCACTTATACTAGAAACTCAACTAAAACAAAATTGCAGTCGAGTTCAATTGACTCTTAAGTAAATCTTAAAATTAATTAATAATAAAACTTAGTACAAGTACAATAAAACAAATAAGGAGGAAAAAAAGAATGTACACAACTAGCATAGAGCCACACCCACAACCGATACAGGACCAAATTGCAAGTGAACCCCTAAGCCATCGCAAACATGCAAAAGCTTGGCAACCGATAATTGTTAACAACAAATTAATTTTCGACTCATAATGACATATTTAAGGTTAAGTCAGTTTAAGTACGACATAGGTAAATCGCGCGTATTAAGCAATGTTGCTTTAATGGACTTTAAAGAGTCCGTTAATGAGAATAAATAATAGACGTCATTTAGGTTCTTGCAAACAACTCTGAGAGGGTTAAACAGTTCAAAATTATATTTGCATTGACTAAGCTTTATCAACATAAAGTGCCTAGAGAAGCGGTTAGGGACATTAAAGCATATCTCACGAAGTAATGCGGGCGAGTCAATTGCACCATTTATTAATTTGATTAAGAAGGAAACCCCAAGAACAAATCTACGTTTCTCGAGTGACGGTAAGGATAACAGAAGCAACCTATTGTCATAGGGTGGAAGAGGGGAAATCGGGTCCCAACCCAAATTCCTAAGGGCAAACAGCAACAATTGCTTTTGTATAGATTCAATTGAATCAACGTAGCACCTATATGAAGGAGACCACACAACAGAGGCATACTCAAGTATAGGTCTAACCAAACACGTGTAAAGCCTTTTCGTAATATAAGGATCATCAAGCTCTTTGGATCACCTCTTTATAAAACCAAGCGCGGACCTAGCTTTGCTTAACGAGGACTCAATATGCAAATTGAAACGTAACCTATAATCGAATAGAACGCCTAAATCTATGAACCAATTGACGCCTTCCAACCTGTGCGAATCAATGAAGTATTGAGTACTGAACGACTTCTTTCTTAAGAAAGAAAGCTTCTTACATTTATTTAGATTTAGTTTCAGAAGATTGAGAGAGCACCATGAAACCAAATTGTTCAAATCACTTTGAAGATGATGTGATTGCGATTCTACGGAAAAAGAAGAATTTAATCACGGAAGGCAAATCATTGATGTATAAATTAAATAAAATAGGTCCCAAGTGGCTACCTTTAGGTACGCCAGGCGTCACGGGGAATTCATCCGCGGTAATGAGGTTAAACAAAACCCTGAATGATCTACCATGCAGATAAGAGCTTAACCATTCCACTAAGAAGAGAGGAAAGCCAGAGGTCTGGAGTTTAAATCTAAGTAGTCTATGATTAACCATACCAAACGCTTTGCTAAAGTCAGTGTAAATGACATCAGTGCGAGAACCACTAGAAAAAGCCTTGAAAACATGAGAAGTAAACTCTAACAGATTGGTCACCGTATGATGGGAGAATGTTTACCACAAATACTGCTAAGTTACGCAAACACACAGGCGCAGTTGAAGTGCATTCAAGAGTTTTAACATGGAATTTGATGTTGATCAAGAATATATATACTGTTTGGAGTGTCTGATGGTTCTTTCTAGTCGTTGCAATTTTTTCACAAAATGAATATACCTCTCATCCTTCGGTGATGGGTATAAAAAGTCGAGTGAGTGAATTTGAGAACTACTACAAAATAAAGAAAAATTTTTAAAACCAAAAAATTAGTTGTTAAATTTCTGCAATTTTTTAAAACCAAGTATTAAGTTATTAAATACCTACCATTGGCGATTGTGCCAAAGGATTTACCACAATGTTGTCTGTTACCGCTAAAGAGGAATCCGATAGTAGCGCAGAAAGTGTGACCACCGGAACCGGTTATTACTACTATAAGAACGACAACAACCACGGAATTAACAACGAAACATCTTTTGAAACATCTCCTCAGTTTCCAGTTTCATCTAAATTTCTTTTTCCATCAGCTGTAAGATTTGCTACATTTGTAAGTGGTCGAAAGTTTCTAGTTTTGTGTCACGAATCTTTAGAAATGTAGTTTCTAAGAAAGGGCGTCGCTTTTCTTGACGACGATAATATTAAATCTGCTCCTTAAGGGAAATCTATTAAAACTAAATCACTTGTCATCAACTTCTGAAACGTTTCGTAAAAGTTTTTCCAGAGAATCAATCATAGGAAGGCTTGATTATCTTCAAAAAAGTAATTAGATTTTTCTTCAGAAATGAGGGACAAAACTACACTGATGCTTCTTTATGTTTGCGCTGATCTTGTTATTATGTTTTTAATGGGCATGTGCGTAATACTGTTACTAAGTAAATGTTCGGATTACTGTAAGTGCAGAAAAGCAAAATAGTACATATTTCTTGTTTATCTTTAAACTGTACCATCGATAAAGCAAAATTTTCGTTGAAAAACATCTGCATCATGAGAAATTTAAAAAATATAATATGATAACTCAAAGAAGATTATTAGTACTGTACTGTCAAAAATAAAATGGTAACAACTTCTGAGTAAGGATTTGCAATAAAGAGTCCTAACTTAGTAGGTAGGGGCAGTAGTTAGGAATCTTTTACTTAGCTAGTTTTTATTTGACAGACGTACTGTGAGAACTACTTGTGTGATGGTCACGTATCCCCTCTAGTTATTCGAAATTTATTTCGAAAAAATAATGGAGAAATAAGGGCTGAATGTGACGTTTGTTTATTTACAATGATACAATCAACATCAAAATTACACAAACGTAAATAAAAACAAAATGATGTTAAATTTTTGATAAAATGGAGTAAAGTTAAATAACTTCATATTTTCATTTCTTAGCAAAACTTTGAATTCCAGATTTGGACTTTGAATGTAATTACTTTATTTTTATTTCATGTAACATATTAGTACTTATACATATCAGTTTTCTTATAAACAAAGCATAACGTTTTAAAATTATTTGCAAACAAGATCTAGTTTTGCGTTAAATAAATAAAAACAAACCTTTTATTTTTCACAGAACATATTACAGTGGATTTATTTTTTTCATTTTATTATAAATCAATTTGAAAGTGGAGAAAATATGACGGTTCTTATTTTCTCCCTTATTTGTCTTAATTGGGTGATTTGCAGAGAAACGTCTACGTCGTCGTCGAAATAAGATGCGGAAGCTGCAGAAGTTAAATCCTGAATTTCGGAATTTTGCACTTTATAGTGCGCGCAAACGTTGTGAAGGGCTGCACATTTGCAAATTTTCCTATTTTTCTTGGCTCGTATCTGCTTTTCCGCTTTTTGTAATGGCTATGTCTGTAAATTCTCTGTGTCTGCCTGAATATCGCACTATTTGAACAATATATAAAAAGACAAAATATTAAATAAAATATATGCAATATCGGCATATGAAAAGGTTTGTTTTGGATACAGAAGTGTTTAAAAGAAAATTTTATTAACAGAGCCGAAGAATATAAGATGTATTTCAATATAGATTTTACGCAATAAACAGGGTAAATATCATCAATCATACCGTTGGCATTGGCACATCTTTGACAACTTTCTTTTTACCAATATTTTGTGAAAAATAAAGGGGATAAATCTTGGACTCTGCCTGCAGGGATGGATCATCTTCGAGCTGGGAGTCCGAAGGAGCATAAATATCAGGTTGGTTTCTCTTGCGGAAGAGGATTTGATGGGTAACGATACGGTGAGTATTGGTAGTGTGCCAGCATCTTCCACAATAAAGTCATCGTCTAACTATACCGTAGATGTGGTGTTTCGGTTTGTATTAGATTTTCTTATATATTGATATTTATGTAGCTTTTAGGTTGCTGTCTATTATTTGCTTGTTTGAGTGCGCATACGGGTAAGCAAATATAAATATCGCTGAAACAAGTTTTAGGCGTCAAAGAAAAGGGGAATGATGCTAACTAAATTGTCTGCAGGTAAGTAAACTGTCTGTGCGTGTGAGTGAGAATAGGAGACAGGGAATACGGACAAACGGACCAAGAAAGAACCATCAGACAGCGAACAGTACATGCAACGGCCTGTACAGAAGGACTTACAGCATGATTCAGGATACAACTTGTGAGCGGAACACCTCAGAAAAAAGAAAGGGAAAAGAATAATTTTCTTTTACGTCGCACAGCTCGGCAAGGCAAGAGAAGAAAGAATCACACAGCTCGACCGCAAAATAGTTATAATGCTCATGACAATATGCATAATACACATTTAAATTAAATACAATGAACGCAAAAACCTGACATGTCACTTGTGTGCTGTTCAAGATACTGTTGAAATTTGGTATTACGATGAAGATGTCACGATGACGAAAGCACTCTATATATTCGAAGACGTTACGACGACAAATGAATCGCTTTGAAAGCACCTGAACTATTCCAGAGTCTCTTGTGCCAATAGAGGTGATTTACCACTTATAATCGTTGTTGGAATTGCTTTTGCAGAAAATGTTAAGAGTCCTTTTCAAATCACTGCCAACCATCTTTTTACGTGCAAAAATTGAAAACATTGGCTATGCCCACATGAAGTTTCAAGTAATTAAATTGTATTTTTTTCAATTTTTTGAGATTTTATGCTTATTTATCACAAGATAGACAAGACAGAATGGGTAAAACTACTTTATACATTCCTTAAGTGAAGATATATTATCTGCCAAAGAATAGGTTAATTCTAAAATGAATATGGTAGACACAGTGACATGGTGGATTTATGTTTTTTTAATATTACCTGCGGCATGAGTATCATGAGTATCAAACAAAGTAGCTTGGAGAGTAGAATGCGAAAAACATAGCGGTGGGTATATGAAATTAGGCGATCGCCGAATATAGCTTTCTTGCTTTTTTATAAGTTTTTATAAACGTTTTAGTGCAATTTATTGAAAAGGTTAAAAATATTTTCTTTTTACACAGATCACCGAAAAGTAAGTCGGTGTGCGTAAATCTACAATAGAATGCAATTTTCTTTGAATCTCACAACTATATTTATGCCGATTTTTTTATTTATGTCTAATAGTATTTTATTTTACTTTTAGTAACATGAAATTTTCTATTCACCTTAAAATTTAAGAAAATGTCCGAACTCTTGGTTCTTTTTTAAGATCCGCCATAACTCTCCTCTCTTCTTCTTCAACGGCAAAAAACAAACAAAAAAAAACTTCCCAATGTCAGTGATTTTTTAACGAGTGATAATAACACTCCCACTATTGCAAGGTTGCGCCTGTAACAAATATCACTAGATACCACCAAATGTTACATCTATTAAAATAAGCCATCGATTTATATTTTTGGAAAATGAATTTAATACTATCCTTTATATACACCAACGCGCAACTTGGGAAAGAATCTACAGTTGACAATTTCTATATTTTAATTTAATGTAAAGTCATTTATTCACACATTTTCGGGAAACGTAAGAAAATTTGAAGGATCCCGTAGAGCCCTTTCACGTCTCACTAGATTCCTCTTCGGCCAATCTCGATGTGCCTCTACTGCCAAATATAAGGAAAACAACCATTTCACCTGATGTGTATATATTTCCCGACATTACTTCATTATTTAATAGGATCATTTTGGTTGCCTTTTTTTGGTTTTGTTTAGTAAAATATACTAGGCCAGTTGGTGATAACACCAATATATCATCCAGTAGTAGTAGTAAGTAGACTTTTATCAAACGTAGGCAGTTTTAAAGAAAAAATAATTCTATTAAGTTTTTAATTACTTCTAGTGCATTCTAACATCTAACATAAATTGGCACAGTAAATTTTTGATTAGCTTTACCATAATTCTTTTAGAGTAGATTATTATAAAAAATTTTAATTGGTCATAGCCTGATTTTTATAATAAGTTTTATGGTACATTTTTAGCTGGTTTTAATTTAGATCTGAAGATGAATTATTATCGGAAGTTTTTAACAGGTTTTCATGTAATTAAAAAAAAAGTTTTTATGGTAAATTTTTAACAAATGTTAAGGTTTTAAAATAACTTTAAAGAGAGTTTCAGGCCTATATTCTTATGTCGGCGTTCCTTTAGAACTATTAAGAACCTTTTTTCTCTCCGGATATCTTTTTATTGGCGGAACCGAAGGGGTCTTTATTTAATCAGAATCAAATGACAACTGTCGTATTGAACATAAGTTTTCGTTGCTTTGCTTTTTTACTATTTGCAAATGCATGACAACGTATTAGCGAGAAAGTATGGAAATCAAATAATGAATATGTACATTTACTGACGCAAAACCCACCATTATATTATATATATATTATGTGTCTCCTTTTGGCCTCGCAGTGGGCGCCACTTTTATCTAGGGAACTAGATAAAATTCGGCCGTATTTTTTGTCTAACAAGACACGGTCAAAAGTTCGGAGGATGTAAGAAGATAGAGGCACGTGACATTGATAAGCTTTCTAGTTCGGTTGTAAAGAAGGAGGGGGCGGCCCCCCCCCCCGCTCTTTACTCAACGCTCCGCAGTTGGTTACACTAAGATAATACAGGGGCTAAAACCTTATGATGCCAGATGAACGGACAAAACTGACTTATTGGAAAAGGTAGTTTTATGCTCTGGGCCACTCTCTACCATGCTTTACGTATAAGCTCTTTAGAACCATGATTTTGTGTGGGAGATTCTAAATTGGGTTCGATGAATCTTCTGCTTTCTACTTTCCCTTCATAAAAAAATACATTGCACACTACATTCTTTATTCGTATACAACAGATTGGATTCTGAAGGTATATTAATAAGATTTTTCATAATTTATTACACCTATAAATAAAGTTCGTAGAATTAACACACTTAGCTTTTCACACTTTAAGAATTTTGCGTTCTAGAAAAACGTAGCTGCGTGCAGTTTACGCTTCTTTGCGGGCTTCCTATGCTGCGTAGTATTAATGTCCTTAATATTGCATGCACTTATGTATGTAGAACTGATGTTCTTCATACTTTTGGATATACTACTGATGCTCTTAACATATACTTTATAGAGTCCCTCAAGCTTTCTTTTGAGTGTCCCAAACATTATGAATATACCTCAATCCTTCAATGGCGGGTATAAAAAAAAAAAAATTTTGCAATAGCAATCGAATGATAATAAGCATAAATGAAGCATGCATCAACTTACGACTATGTATACAAAAAAAAAAAAATGAAACAAGTAGAACCATAATATGTTGCGGATTGGGTACGGATGGTCTGAATATGACGTTGATGATGATGGTGAAATTATAGTTGAAATAAATGAAGCTGTTTCCCTGAATCTAATAATTGTTGTGTGCTTGTACGACATTATATCAAGAGAAGTTGCTACGGATAATTCTCGATTTATCACTTATCTGCACTCACTGCTCTTACCGTTGGTTTCATTACTTCACTGTCTATAGAAATTTAGATGCCTTTATAGTCTTAAGATTTTAAAATCAATATACTTCTCTTATAAACTCTCTTATATAGCAAACCTTGAACCTTTTAGGTACTCTATTCTAAAATTGTTACGTGCTATCAAATGATTCGCACAGTACATCTTCCCTATTTATTTTCCAAAGTTTTCATCACATCAGATGTCACTTACATGACATAATTTCTTTTTCTAGAAGAAAGAGTGATCTAGGCTGTTAATTACAGCGTAAAATGCAAATTTTTGTTTGCTGTCACTATTATTTTAATTTTCAAGTGTTACTTAAACCTTGCGTTGTTTCTCTTTTTGTCTACGACGAGAAGATTATTACCGAAAATATTCATCTTTTTTTTTATTATTTTGTTCTTCTAAATTATCCCTATGTCGTTAATCTGCATACGTCTTCTTTCGGAGGTTTAATAAAAACGAAATTGCTTTTAGTACCTAATACTCGTTTATTCCGTAAGCCACACAGTTCAAGACAAGTTTTGTAACGTACATTTTCTAAAACTTTGAGAACCGTTGCGCGTACCTCTTAAAATTTCTATTTATAAGTTTCTTCAGAATCTTCTGCTTAAATATTTTGAACTATTTGACCAAGTCTCTCCTCGCATCGATGATTAAGTTTCCTTAAATCTCTTTGCCAACTTTATTTGACTTTTTTTTTGATTTTTTTATATTTTCGGAGATAGAAAATTTTTCGCTTCGTGTCTCGATATTATCCGAATCTGTCCTGAGAATAATAGAGTTAATATTGAGCAAAATCCGTCTAATAGTGAATCTATTTCATTGTTTTATATACATTTTCAGGTAGCAGCATGTTAAGAGATGCAGGTTCTATATCTCGAGGGAAGTGGCGCCAATCTGTGGTACTATATAAGGAGGATTGTGCGACGCTAGCCAAGCAACATGGCCAAGGATCAATTATATCAGATTCACTACCGATGCATTCAAAAAACAAGTGATTTATTGTCACATTGTGGGCATTTATATTCAAAGTTGCAGTTTTGGGCTACATGTCTCCAATCCTGGCATTTACGACATTGTATTTCTTTGTCCTCCTTTTCTGGCTTTTTGCAGATCAGAATTTGGGTGAGTAAATACTTAACATCTCTTAACTTCTTACCAACTAAGAAACTCCCACGAACACAGCCGCTTATTCTCACTAGTGGAAGGAGTGATGAATTTTACCTCTTGCCACTACTAGGCACTAGTGCTGTTGTTGCGTCAAGTTTCGCTTCATACTGCACGCCGCGATGAACTAACTCGCTAGGTGATCAATGTCGATATCATGAATGAAGAAATGTTGCAGAGCGGAAAGATTTGTTGGCATTGTTTAGAATACTTAGATCAACTATAATAGGTAATCTATTCTGCCTGACAGGATCAGTGTTGATATTAAAGACTTCCTCTAGAGTTTTTCACACCAAGTACTTTAAAATCGCCAATTACCATAGATTGAGAATCAGTAGAACCATCTTCTCACTTCGCAGTCCATCACAAAAAGTGCAGGCCGAACCCTTCGTGATCACTCCTATTGCCAATTAGCAAAAATAAGTTTGAGAGCAAAATTCAATTTATTTTCAATAAAATTGTAACGTGGTCTTTTGATACCTTGTGTTGCATGAGTTATGGTCGTTATGTCCAGAATTCGCGTAACAGAAGATTTATAAAAAGTTGAGAGAGTGCCATTTGCGTATTTACACCTTGCTCGATTCTCTGCCCAAATCCTCTTCTGTTGCGTTCGAGTTAACCAATTTTATTGTGTACCAGCAGCGAATGACTATAACATGCGGCCTTTCTTGCTGTGAAGGATTTTCTACATTCTGCACTCAATATGCGGCCGACGGTGAATCAGGGATCAAAACGCGCAAGTTTCACTGTCGGAGCAGAACTTCGTTGCCGCCGTGTGAACACCTATATATGTTTAAAAGAAACTACGTATGAATATGTGCAGATATGACTCAAGTCCTATGCGGGAATAGCGGGGTTACCTCATACGGGTCTCTGACTTTGCACGTCGCAAAATTTAGAAATTTAATTTTCTAAAGGAACGTGCGTTTACGTTAATCCCACAACTGTTTTCTCTTAGTACTCATACTTAATAATATCCGTGCCAGTAATTTGAAATAGAAATGAATCTTGCAGTATTTGGATTATGTAAGTAGGTAAGTATTTTGTGTCCTATCCCATATAAATATAATCATTCATTAATTTTTAATATTTTTTTTTCATGAAACTTGATTCGTAATGACAATTTAAGATTAAAGTTAACCGTAGGAAATTTGGATCACAACAGTTCCTATGAAAAGTAATCCCTTTTCATAACTCTTTCCAAGTGTTTAGAAATGATCGAGTAAATCGCATTGGTGGTGGTGTATTAATTGCCATATCTGCGTCAGTCCCGTCCAATTTAATTGAATTTCCCACTTCTCCTGACGTTGAATTTATCGCTATTCGTGGGAATATGCCTGATCAACATCTATTTATAACCTGCTCCTATATTCCCCCAAATTCTGATATCTCCATTTACAGGAAACACGCTGCCCTCATTTGTGAAGTGGCCAAGCGGTCTAGACCCACCGATTTGTTCGTTGCATTGGGTGACTTCAATTTGCCTCAAGTCACTTGGTGTAACACTGATAATTCTGGCTGTTTGGTTCCTACTTCAACGTCTGATAGGGCTGTTGTGTTCTTTAGTGAATTGTTTGATCATAATTTGGGTCAATATAATCGTACCCCTAATTGTAGTGGTAGACTGCTTGATCTCTGCTTTGCCAATTTTCCCGAGATTAACGTAAATCGTTGTCCATCATCATATTAATGATGGTTTGTTGAAATGCCTTAATGTGACAAATCAAACTTTTTTAAATAATTATTATGATTTTCATAAAATCAATATTGTATTACTAAAACATCGTCTTTCACATCTGACGCTTGATTTCTCAACCGGTAGTATTGAAAGCTTATTGCCATCGTTCTACAATACATTAAATCTAGCTATTGCTGCATCTGTACCGATCAAGCATTGTCGACCTCGAAGCAGATGTCCCCCGTGGTTTAATAAGACAATTAAATATCACAAGAATAGAAAAAACTCGCTATTCAAAAAATATTCGAAAAGTGGCTCTGCGCTCGACTATATCGCTTACTCGGTGGCGAGGCATAGATTTAACTCCCTCAACCATCATTATTACTGCAGATACCTTCAGTTCATTAAATGCTCTCTGTTTGCTAATCCTAAATTCTTCTTTAAATTTGTTAACTCTA
>NW_023998565.1:1399961-1496734 GCF_014805625.2 Glossina fuscipes
TTTTTGCGTTCATTTACTTCCAGCAATATGAACACACAAAAATGCCACAAAAATGCTATATAAGCAAATTAATATAAACAACGACGACACACTTCAAAGTCTGGATTATGTAAGAAACGATATTATTGTTTGTGGTCAGTTATACGAAACAGACAAACATACAAGTGACTGCGCAAATGCAAGTGCATATAATGTTAATGAGTGCACATTCAACCAAACTTGAATGTGCAAAGCGAGAGTAACTATCAAGCGAAAATATATATTTAAATTAAACTAAACAGATTATGAGTAATATAGAATATTTTTATTTAAACTAAACAGTTAGATTGTTTTTTATGTCATTTTTACGCTGTTGACTTTGTCTTTTTTTATAATGGCTCTTTCTTTCGAACTCTTTCTTTTTCTGTCTATCTGCAGGATAGACATTCTTGATCATTCAAAAGAGGTGAAATATCTAGGTGTCTATTTTGGTAAAAGTTTAACCTGGAATTCTCATTTAAGACCGTGAATTGGAAAGGTGACCACAACGCTCTTTGCTTGTCAACGCCTTTATGGTAAAACATGGGGTTTAAGCCGAACACTTATACCTCCATAATCCTTCCTAGGCTAACCTACGTAGGCTTGACTTGGTGGCCTAAGATAAGCTAAAACACGGCGGCGATGACGCTAAACAGAAACCCACGTCTCGCTTGCATTGGCATGAGCGATGGCGATATGATATTGTTCCTTGAATGCCCTGGGCTTTGCTGGGAAACAGTTCTTTCCATGGCTATTGAAAAGGAGGCTTGCCTGAGCGCACTTAGGCTCTCGAATATCGACAAAATAAAATTTTGAAATCGCAGAGGCCGCCTAGAGGTATCGAAAAACTTCTTGGACATACCGGACCGTTGTATTGGAAAGCTAATACTGTCCCCCCAGTTCAGAACGACAATAGCGGCACGATAGAGCTGAAGTGGGCAAGGTTTTGAAATCGGAGTGGAAACAAGGAAATGGTACACGGAGGATTCAAAATTGGAAAATGGCAAAACTAGGGCTTAGGTTTAGTGACTCGAATTTTCAGAAGGCCATATCAATAGAATGTAGTCCCTCCACATTTCAAGCAGAAATCTATACCGTCGCTGCATGCGCCTCTGAATGCTTAAGAAAGCATTGTAGAAATGAAATGATATGTATTTACTCCGATAGTCAAGCCGCCTTAATGTCTGGAAAGGGGCGAATAGTAACATCTAGGTTTGTGTTGGAGCGCCTTTAAACACTGAATGAGCTAGGCAGGCACAATGATCTACACCTAATATGGATGACTGGCCTTTTGAATGATAAGGGCAACAAAGGAGCCGACGGTCTAGCCAATAGGGGAGCCCGATAAACCACGGTAAGTCCTGAACCTTTCCGTGGCGCACCAAGAAGCCATATTAATAGGCTGGTGTCGCAAGGAGCAAGGAGAAAAAATCGGATTGCCGTTGGAAGCTAAAGAAAAGATTCATAAAAAAACCCATAAACTTCTGGAACTAAGAAGAATCAACCTACTTTTAGAGACGGGTTATAATTTCTTTAAGTACCGCTTCAAAAATATGGGTATATCCGATACTGATTCATGCAGATTTTGCCAAGGGACGAGTGGGATGTGCTACAATATTCTACATGAGTGTTAGACTATCTGCAGAATCACACACCATGCGTTTGGCGAGCAATTTATAACACTGGACATGGTATGGTGCTCCGATCCAAAAAAAGTGGCGGGATTCATAAAAATCCAAAAACTGGAAGGCTAGGGTCACGGGCGGGTACAATATATCTTCTAGGTCGTGGTGCGAGTTGCCCACGCAATTAATAATAATATCCCCCCGTGATGCTACATATATTAGCTTCTGACAATTGCCACACTAATGGTAATCCAGATGAATGAAATCTTCGGTCACGTCCGCTCTGTTTGACGTCTCCATCAGAACGAACGAGCATGGCAATTGCCATTTCAATCTATTCTCTTTGCGTAAAAATTCGCATTGGCGATTTTCGGAATAATCTTATTCGAGGTACATCAACTGGCTTACTTCGTGATAAATCTACCAATTCCACAATGTTCCATCTTTTCTAACTTACCAGCTATGAATATAATCTACACAGCTATCACTTTTAAAACTTAAAATTAAATGTGTACGATTATAATATAAACTCACGTTGCACTTGTGTCTAGCTGCGTTGATTTTGGATATTCTGTGCGAAGGTTATTCAAATTCTGTTCATAGGTGCTTACGCATGTATCATGCCATTGGCATGATCACGCCTACATCATTCCTATCGCGAGCAGTACGGCAAGAATTTTCGGGTTTAAACATTCTGCATATGAATTCCTGCATTGTATTGTGTCCTGTATGTATTGCTTAGAGATCCTTTTCATCGAACTTTACGATAAAAGCGACAAAACTTCAACATGCTCGATAACATATTTGATAACTGTAAGTAGTTGTGCGATTATATTGATGTTGATCTTGGACTCTCCTTTATTTATTTATATTGTAAATAAGCGTTTCCATGAGTTGCATTTCAGATAAATTACCGGATATCTTTTACATAATTTTAATATCGGATTCTTTAAATTTCACAAAATCAACTCCTTGCCTATTTAACTTAACATATAATCTTAACATTTTAGTATGATTCGAATGATAATTGTCAGTTGCTAAGCTTTTGCACGTCTGCAGCCGTTCAGCAGTTCAATCGCAACTCAGAAAGATGTCTACATATTTCTTTTTTTTTCTCCTTGTCTGTCTCTTATTCATTTATACATGAATTTTATACTTTTTATATTTTCGTCATTTTTTTCTATACTTTTTTTTATATACTGTGTATTAATTTTTATTATTGATTAGCGAAAGATTTCCATATAAGAATCACTTGAGTTCGGCTGTTAGTTTATTGTAGCTGAATTTTATGTGCAAATAAATAAAATCCATAAGCAAATAACTAAATTCACACTTAATTCCATAAAGCGCCCGGAAGACTTTACTTGTTCACTATCAACACAGAAGCAAACAAAAAAACAAAACTCAAATCAAATCTAATTACTATGATTGGAATCTAGCGTAATCCTAACATCCTGCGGCCAAACAGAGAACATATGCGCTCGAAATAAGGGACGAATTTAAATCCTCAGAATTCTGTTAATATGATTCTATTTCCAACATGGATTTGTTATATGTCGTTTCACGTTCGCACATTTTCTTGGCGTAACCTGTTTTGTTGATAATAAATAATCGGACATCGGATACGCGTATTTCGAAAGCTTTTAATGCAATAGGCCATTCTTTGCTGTACCATAAATTGCATCTAATTGGTTTGCTAGCAAGCTACTTGACTGGTTTCACTCATAGCCAACAGATCGAGCACACCGTATCCTGTTTAATTTATCTACCTCATGGTTCTCTTCGATCAATTCATGAGCGATATATCGATGTGTATTGAACACTCGCCAATTCGTACGGTTCCAAAAGACATCATTGAACTTCTCCAATCAAACCTAAATAGTTTGGTGTGTTACTAATAGAACGACGCCTAATCCAAGAGTGTACATATTTATAACAGCGAAGATGGATGAAAAACTGAACGGCCAAATTGAATAAAAAGTATAGTGTGAAATCCTCTTTAAGATTTTACTGAATTGTGATTTTTAAGTTAATCTCCTAAAGAGGTTAACGTAAGATCTATTGATAAATTATTTACAGGAACTTATGTTTAGAATGTATTAATACTCTTTCTGACCTTGTCCGTTTGAATATTAAAATTCAACTCTGTTGCCTCGACCGACTTTGGCTTTCGCACATATTCTGCTTATACACCAGTTTATTAGCAAGTTATCAATATTTAACTTGATCGGCCCATTTTCGTGTTCATTCCATTTTCCGCCAAGTGTTTTGCTAACTGTTGTTTCTTCTTTTCGCCAATCGCCAGCTGCATGAGGCAAGCAAAGTTGATGAATTTGTATTTGGCTTTCCCGTTTTGACAATGTGCTTTCTTAGAAAATAGTCCATATATCATGTAAACACAAATCATCAAATGAGGATTTTTTTGTCACAATATTTATAAAGTATGCTTGTTATTACAATAAATTGGAAGTCAATGCTTAGAATTATACGGGGTAATCCCTTTGAAGTTTTGTTAGCGTAGCGTATGTAATAGCTCAGCTCCTTCGGCAAGGGGTATGTATGAACTGATAATTTCTTTATATGAAACATTCCAGATGTTTTATTTCAGTCGGGCTTTAGAAATGTTTATAAATACTTCTAAAACACCATAGAAATTTAAAGAATTTTGATTTACTAATGATTACTGTGCGTTAATCGCGAGAATTTATATAGGAAACTTCAATTATTGCTTGATTACTAAGTTATGCTAACGCTGTTGTCTAATGATCGCTTAAGAAGAAGAATCATGCCCCAAGTGCCGAGCCTTGCATTTTGACTATTAGAAATTATTCACGTTTCCAACATTTGCTATTGCGGGATCTCAGCTAATAAAAACTAATTTCATATTAAGATGCCCAAATTTCGTCGTCAATCACTCTCTGCTTAATTCTAACTTATTGCTGCCTAATACTAATCATTATAGCTTACCTTCCAGTTGATTCTAGCACCCCCTACCCCAAGAGAGATTATTTGAACTCAAAATAAGGGACTATTTTGAGCGCTCACAGTATAAATTAAGTTTCAGTTTTCACGTTGCGATAGACACTATTGGCGTTATAGATGAAGAAAGCTTTCGGTTTATAACCAATTCAAATACTTTGGTAACCATCATGGTAAACAAATCAGTAAAGAAGACAGACAAGAAAATTGAATGTTCTATTATTGACTTTATATATTATATACATATGTATAAAAGCAACATTAAAAACTGAAACCATGGAAGTGATCAAAACGCTTGGATCGTGCAGAATGATTTAATCGATTAACGTTCACGTGTAAATGCCAAGAAACCAAAAGTAAGTTCAAATTTTCAAACATAATGATAACATTATCACCTTCTTAATAAATTAGATATATCATGTGTTACTAGAGAGGGAAAGAAAAGTCCAGAAACAGCGAAAGAGAGGCTGTACATATAACAAGAAGAAGGAGAAGATGCCAGTGCAAATAATATACCACCAAGATTCCCATTTCTCCCAGGTTTATAAACTTTATGATTACTGCAAAGTGTTTCAATGTGAAAGATGTCCGACTTTAGCCGTGTTTCGCTGGCAGAGTTTAGTTTATTCAACCATCTGACGCCCTGGCAAAAGATTAATAAGGAAGCTATTAGGCCTTTGAACAGGCAGAGAAGGTAGATTGTTGCTATTACTTGTCCTAGTTTTGAGAATAGATTCTAATCATAGACATCAGACGTGAGGTACGATTTATTTAATAGTGATACCAAATAACTAGACGGGACCGCAATTTTGAAAAACGAATTGTTTCTTTGTTAGTGCAACTTGGACGTTAATACTGATTGATATTTAGAAACTACATAATCTTTGATGCCATTAGCAGAGTTATATATTATAATGCACTTATTACTCAATTTAACATGCTTCAATAATTTTAACTTAGCTAATACACTGTATACTCTACCTTTTTATTTTTTTTAATAAATTTCTTCTTTATATTTAGTCATTTGTTCCAACATTTTCCCAAACGCAGATATTTCCACTTATAAAAAGGTGCGGCCTTATTTGTTATGTGGCCGAAAAGTCTAAACCTGCTAATGTGGTCACAGCGTTGGGAGACCTCAATTTGCCACGTGACACTTGTCACTTGTGTTATATTGTGTCACAATTCAGGCTGAATGGTCCCCACTTCCATATTTAATAGGACTAGTGTTTTTTTCAATGAATTATTCGGTCGAAATATAGCTCAATACAACCTGATTCCCAATTGTAATGGCACACTGTTAGATCTTTGCTTCGTCAATTTCCCGAAGATACCTGTGAATTGCTGTTCACCTTTTAGTTTACTTGAGGATCCGTATCATTTTGCATATCCTCTCATTATTCATGAAACATTCTAACGTGCCAAGTCTATCTTCCTCCAATTAACGTTATGATTTTAATAAAACCAATATTTTATTGCTTAAATTTGACACTTCACACATTACGTTCGTTTTCTTTTCCGAAAATAAAATGTTAGATAGTTTAAAATCTCTTATGTATACTTAAATCTGGCTTTGTCGAGCTATGTGGTATTATTGCAATAATTTTTAATCAGTTCTTAGAACCAGGTGTTTTCTCTTTGCGTTAGAAGCGTAGTTTCCTTATTCGAATCTACAAATGTGAAAATGTACGTCACGTTGAGAACTATAGAGGCATCGCCAAGTTGAGTGTCTCATCTAAATAGTTTGAGCGAATTGTTATCAAGCATCCTGGTTTTGCTATTAAATTTTATATTTCTTCATTCCGGCGTGGCTTTTGGAAATGAAGATCTATTGTCACGAATCTCTTAGAGTTTACTTTTCAAGGGTTTTTTTAGTAGCCCTCGCACAGATGTCGTATCTACTGATTTTAGTGAAGCGTTTGACTTAGTTAACCATAACTTATTGATATTTAAACCTCAAGTCCTTGGCTTCCCTTTCTACCTGGTGAGTAGTACTTAGTACTTAGCTCTTATCTGGATAACAGATCATTCATGATTCTGTTTAACTCCATCTCCTCAAATGAATTGCCCGCGACGTCCCCTAGGACCCCAGTCATTTAGTTTATATATAACTTCCTCCCCCTGATTAAATCCAGCCAGAGCTTAATGTACGCTGATGATGGGTTGATAAACTATGCTTTAATGGGGAGCATAGATAGCCGAAACCCTCACCTCCAAGTGGTGATCCCCGGGCAACGGCTTCGGCCGGCGAAGAAGGGTTTAAGGTTTTGAACTACTATAACTCGGCGACGAGTTTTCTGAGAGATAGTGGAAGGGTTCGCTGGAAGATCAACTCTTCACTAATGAAGCTAATTACTATCTAGGAAGTTAATAGGTTATAGTACGTAGAGGTAGTAATTTAACGAGTGCGATCTACCTCCTCTGCCATGTCAGTGCAATGCCCGAGACTTATATATCTCGATGAAGAGTAGTTCCGGTGTTGGCTAGCCCGGATGGTATGGCCAATCCAAAGGCAATTACTCTGCTGCGCAAAGTACGTCTAAGGCTTTGTTAAATAGACTGGGAGCCACGGGAGTTAGGAGGCTCGCTCACTATGTATGCCTCCGGGTAAATGATGGGATTATGTTTAAAAAGTTGAAATAAAACTTAAAGAATTATTTTTAATGATAAAAAGGCTTTGGCCTATTTTAATGATAAAAAGGGCATTGACGGAAGGCTTCCCGTTTGGCCTATTTAAATCCCTACTCTACAATAAAAATTGAGAATTTTCTCTATAAATAATACTATAAAAAGGGACTTGGCAGAAGGCTTTTCACCCTTTTTGCCTAACATACTTTTTGAACATATATCCACGAATGCCTAGCGGCATTCCCCTTTTTGAATTCTTGTGAGTTGATCAATTTGTGAGCCCTGACTACTGGGTGCGGCCCTTCGGGGAGTACTCATGGTGGTTGTGGTTGGCAGTTCCAAGCTAAAGTGGAACAATCGAGTGCAGCTAGGCCTCACCACTGCCCAAAGTGGGGTTTATTGATCCATACGCAATAAACTGTTCTGGGCTCTGGTGCTGCTTAGGCCCCTACTCTGTGGGGATTGTCTAACTCGCCAGGGGCGTATATTACGCTTAAAGTGGCTTGGGCCACCGTGGGTTTAAGCCATTGTGGCAGGAACCCACGTTAAACCCATGCTACAAATCTGGGAGCTGATGATGTTAAACTGATTTCGTCCTTCTCCTTGGAATCGCAATCGTATCAGTTTCAAAGTGACTTGAACAATTTAGTTGCATGGTGCTCGTTAAATTTTCTGAAATGAAATCTAAAAAAATGCAAAAAGCTTTCTTTTTTAAGAGGGAGGTCATTCTATGTTGAGTATTTCAATGATTCGTAAAAGTTGGAAAACGTCGTTCGTCCGTGGATTGAGGGGGTCTATTCGACCAAATATTACGTTTTAATTTGCACATTAAAGATAGGTCCGCGCGTGTTTTCGGTGCGGTAGATAACCCTTTATGGTGCTGACATAATGTAGTGTTATTTCTATTTTCGAATTGGGAACTCAATTTTGCCAACTTTTTACAAGGCTTTGTAGGAATTGATAAATAGAATGGGTTTGCATCTATACACACATATAAAATAAAAATAAAAAAGCGCCAGTAGAAATGATGATCGTTTCTTCAAAATTTTTAGGTTATTTACCCAATCTAAGTTTATCTCACATTGCTGTACGTTTTTCCATATTGCGTGGTTTGCAATTTGCGTTATTTTGTGAGAAATGAAAAAAATCAATAGAAACCGTTTATTTTAAACTTGAAATGTATTCATCAAATAGTTTTATTAGAGAGTATTAAAACAATGTTAATTTTTTATGTTATGGATCAATCAATGCACAAAAATATATGTAATAAATATATCTACATATATCTAATCAATCTTCTTTATCACTAATCAATAAACAAGCTTGTGCACTTTTATTTTAACTTCTGTATTAATATTTTTTAAAAATATGTTGCTTTTTTTTATGATGATTTCTTCATTTTTGGTTCCAAAACTGTATGATTTGGTTTACATTTTCCTCTGAAACAATATGGTAGCGCCGCGATCCATTGTGTTTACCACTTCGGAGTTTTTAACCCGAAGAAGAAAATGACTCCTCAATGTGTTAGTCCAGTATGTGTAAGTCTTCGATGCCATAACAGTACATTGAATCCACATTGCTTAAGTTTCGCCAATTAATATCAATCTTTACACTGATTTCGTATAAATTTCCAGCAGAATATGCACACCAGTGTTTTTTTTAGTGTTCCCTTTTTATTATAGAAACTTTTTTATACTCCAATATTCAAAAGCATGTATACCAAGCGTTCCATATTCACAGTTACTTCTTTATCACTAACACAAACCATAACATCATGATTTCTTTTAAATTGAGTTCACTAGGCAAATGTAGTTTTTCAATATTCTTACTTGCCAGAGGATTTTTTGAACCGGAATCTTTTTGAAATTAGAAGTGCTTTCCCAATTGTTTAATTTCACCTATGTAACATACTCCCTTTTTGTCGCGAGCTTGCTAGCCACAAAAACTATTCTTCTCATAAAATGCCTTATTTTGATCTGTTACTTTTATAACTCGAGATATCAACGTATGATTGATCATATTGAATTTAAATTTTCCCCTATCCACATCTTGAAGTATTGTTATCAAACGATCTTATTTATCTGGAAATTGTGGAGCCAATTGGGCTAACATACGTCCTTTTTGACTTCCGCTCCTAACGTTGTTAATTCAAGAACAACATCTTCAAATTTCATTATAGGAGGCAAGTGATTTACTAAACTCCTCTCAGCAGATTCTAACGTCTTCTGCACGTCGTTTACGGTTTCCATGTCGCGCATATAATAAGGAAAATTTGAGTGCATGAAAGTAAACGGTCTTCAGCCGTCTTTTTTGGGAAATTTCCCCTTCACAACTTCACTACCGAAGGTTTACGATTAGAATGCCTACCTATCTAAACAGACCACATGTGGTTTCATTCGAAATTGCCACTCATCTAATCCTAAACTGTTCAATTGGGGAAAGTGGTTGTATTTCTTATATCATATTTCTTTTGTGACTAATTGCAAAAACTCGCAAACTTGCAAAAAATATATCGAATTATTGAGGGATTTTGTTGAAAATGGACCGCAGGCTCCGTTTGCTGGTTTTGCTGGAAAGTTGTTTTTGCACATGTAATAAAAATAGCTGTGCTTTTCTTTTCTGTATTCAAATTATCTGGCCTGTACATTTAATTACTTTAACTTACAAATATTTAGCTTAGAAAAATAATCGGTTTAAATCAAAATCATTTTTATGAAACCTTTGAAAAAAGAAAAAGCAAATCGTTTGAGTTGTGTGGCGGTTGCTATTCGTTTCGTAGATTTTCAGCAACATTGATTGTTTCTTCTATGGGTGCCTATATATCGCGCTTACTGGACCATTTAACCAATTTCAAACATTTTGCATCATGAAAATTGCATGAAATTACCTCCAAGTCAAAGCAAAACCACCATGAGTTGCATGAAATTACTTCTATGTTGAAAGAAAACCAAATTAAGCTGCAAGAAATTACCTTAAGTGTAGCAAATTTCTTTCAGTTTTATTTATTTATTTTTATGTATTATTATTTTGTTTACTTATTTTTATTTATTTATTTATTTACTTATTATTTATTTATTTATTTATATTAATTCATTTATTTTGAAATCTATTTAATTATAATAATAAATTAAATTTAAACAATTAATTAATGTTCGATTTTTTATATTAACTTGAGTGGTGAAAATTAGCGATTCGATTCCATTATGTAACGCTAATTACTTCAACGACTTTTCATATTGATGCGCTGTAAAGATAGACAAAAATAAGAATAAACATAAAGGCGTTAAAACTACTAGTTAAACCACGTACATTTGTTTTCATTGATTTCATTTATATTCTGCGGCTGCCATAAACGATTTTACTGATTTTATGCGAGATCACACGAGCGCGATGTTATTGAGTACGCCCAAAAGAAGTAATTACAATGGTGTAAAGAAGAAACTTCAAATATTATTCTCGTTAATTGAAAAGGTATTTAGCATTTTGCACGAGAGTCTCTGTATGAGAAAGCTGCTTTGCAAACAGTAGTCGCGTGCTCACAGTAAAACAAACGCGCGCGTCTCAAGACAATGGCAAGATTGCATGAATTGACTTCGAAGCGAAATAAAAAAAATTTTGCAATTTTAAATAAATATATGAGAAGTCTAAATTTAAAGTAATTTTCAAGAGAGAATCTTAAAAAGTTCGAATGTAAGAGCTTGCATGAGCTGAGATGGATGTTATAGATAAATCGCACAGTTTTGGGGTTAGCTGATTTTAGTTTAGCCATGCAGTAATTTATATGTGACAGTGAGAAAGGACGAACGACTCTTTTAAATTGCATAGTTTTCACAAATTTAGGAAAACGTCTAGTAGTATGGCGGGGCTAAAGTTTCTTTTGTTATTGAGTGATGTTTCAAGACAACCCGAAGATTCTTCGAGTTTCAATGTACGCATAATGCAGCGCGGCTAAAAAGAATAGTTTTTGTTTCACTCCCGTTTAAGGACAAATAATTACTGATTCACACAAAAAGATTAAGCAGGATACCACCCAAAATCGATGCTTAGGAAACTACAGAATTCAGTTTCACTGTCCTAGGGGGAACATTATTAATATATGCAGATTGTTTGCGATCGAGTCCAGTAAAATCCCTACTGCCGTCACTGCACCCGGACGAGGACTCTTTCGAATGACGGTAATGCCGTTTGGGTTAAATTCCGTGCTTGCAACGTTCGAAATCGGCGTACAGAGCGTCATTGGTCCTGATATGAACCCACGTGCGCTTGCATATGTTAATGACTTTGTGCTCATTGCCAAGACTCTAGAAGAACCCTTAGAAAATCTTCAGGATTTTTGCCGTCGCCTGTTATCGAAAGATTCCTGGGTATGGCTCCTTGTACCAGTATGCATTAGCCTAATATATGCTAATTACACCTGAAGTATTCTAAGGAATCACTCATTACTATCGCTTTACTCGTTTAGTATATTCATTTATTTTTTAACAATTGGATATTACAATAGTTTATATCATCATATAACTATGCACCGTTAGGATACACAATCCTAAGCATTCACAGATTTGTCTTCGCGGAAGGTAATTGTACGTGGGTAATCACGGCAGTGACGATATAGCACAAAACCTTTAGACAGTCAAAGACTTTCGTAAGGTAAAGTCGCTTCTTTGAGCTAACACTACTATAATACAAATCATCTACCTGCATTGCTAGCATAGGTTCTTTTAGTTTATTGGCATCAGTCAGTTATTAAATGTACATTTGAAAGGAGTATGGAAAGTTAAGCAGCAGAAAAAGATTTGAAATGATGAGGACATGGCAGAAACTAAAAGCTGTTTTGAGAATTTCGAAGAATTGTTGTATAAAGATCGCATCGAAATGACAAACAAGCTTGAAACTAACTGTATCGTTCTTGACTAACGCCACTTATACTGAGCATAAGCTCGCAGAGATTTTTTTTACATAGTTTAAGGAATTATTGAACGATGCGTTATGGCCGTTGTACATACACGTTAAAGCGGCGTGAACATTTCTCTATAAGGAAATCTATATTCGGTTACACTGCATATGCTTCGCCGTCCGCTATACCACTTCGCCTAGCACAGCTGTATACCCGTTTTGGTACTAATATACTAAAAGTTACACATTATGTTCATGCAAAGGCATACTTTACATGAAAGTCCGCATATTAGAGGAATCCTTATATGCGATGGCATCCAAAAGTGTATGGTCCAAATTCGGCAACATTGATTCCTATGTCAATTTACCATTACAGAGTAATTTTCATCATATTACTATTATTAAAAATTACATCTTCTTACTATATAAAGACTCAGCTTTCGTAGGAACGGTTATATGAGAGCTTGTTCAAAAAATTGCTCCAGCCGTGCCAAATTTTTCATACCCACTTCAAACTACCATATAGCGAGTTTTGTCAAAACAATTTCGAAAATTCGAAAATTTTTTCCTATATAACAAAGGCGTTAAATGGAGATGACAAAAAAGTGGACCGATCCAAACCATTTTCAATAGCGTCCAACCGTACCATATTCGTATTCTTTCTGAAATAATTAGGCCTTCATCTTCTTCCGTTATTTATTCATTTCTTGCATAGTGTTCGCGTTTTAAACCATTTCACGCTTTGCATGTTTCGCTGGTTAGTATAGCTTATGTCCGTTGCTTTTGATCACATCGTTTCACATATGTGTGTTTCGGCTGTACATGAGTAATTTCTTCAAAAATCTGTGCTTTTTTTCATTAAAATTCTTCTTCTTGGCTTTTAAGGACAATTAACGACGACAATTCGTCAATTATGTTAATAGCAATAGCAAAATACTGCCATTCTTTGGACAAATTGGTTTATATAACTATAATCACCGACTATTCCCTATATCTTAATATATGGTTCTATTAGTTTTGTATTTACACTACTAATACTGTTATTTTTATTTATTTATTTATTTACTTATTCCATTTATACAAGAAACTCAACTAAAAATTTTGACAGTCGAGTTTAATTGACTCTTAAAGTAAATCTTAAATTAATTAATATTAAACCTTAGAAAAGTACAAATAAAACAAAATAGAAGGAAGAAAAGAAGAAAAAACAAAAAACCATGTACATGACTGGCATAGAACCGCTACAGGACCAAATAGCGATTGAACCGTCGCAAAAATGCATAAGCTTGGCAACCGATAATAATTCACAACAATTCATTTTCGACTCATCGTGACATTTTAAGATTAAGAGCTAGTTTAAGTACGGCATAGGTAAATCGCGCTTATTAAGCAATGTTGCTTTAATGGACTTTAAAGAGTCCGGTAATGAAAATAAGTGATAGACATCATTTAGGTGCCTGCAAACAACTCTGAGCGGTTAAACAGCTCATAATTATACTTACATTGACTAAGCTTAACCAAGGTAAAGTGCCTAGACAAGCGGTTGGGGTCATTAAAGCTTATTTCACCAAGTAATGCAGGCGAGTCAATTGTACCATTTATTAATTTGATTACGAAGGAAACCCCAAGAACAAATCTAGGTTTCTCAAGTGACGGTAAGGATAACAGAAGAAACCTATTTTCATAGGGTGGAAGAGGGGCAGTAGGGTCCCAACCCAAATTTCTAAGGGCAAACAGCACGAATTGCTTTTGAACACATTGAATTGAATCTAGCACCTATATGAAGGAGACCACACAACTGAGTCATACTCAAGTATAGGTCTAACCAAACACATGTACAGCCTTTTAGTAATGTAAGGATCATCAAGCTCTTTGGACCACCTCTTTATAAAACCAAGGATTCAATGTGCAAGTTAAAATGTAATAGAACGCCTAAATCCAACTTATGCGAATCAATGAAATACTGAGTAATGAATGAGAAAGAACGGTAAGGTAATCATATTTGCTTGAATTTTGGACTGTAGTCTGAGAAATACTGAGAACTTTTTTTTTATGAGTAGCCACGACCAGTGCTTAGACTAAGATTGCAAAAGCCGAAGAACAGTAAGAAAGTTGTCTGGCATGAAGGTACCGTTGACAATGAACATTTGAATAAAAAGAAATCTAAATGTAAGTGAAGCCATTTATAAACAGGTACGAGTTTACACTCGCTCGTAACTTTTAGGTTGCTGTATCTACAAGAAACCGACGGCATTTGGAGAAAGCTCTTCGGAAGACGATGAAGAATGTCAGAATTGTTTTGGCCATCCAGAAAAACGACGTAAAAACCGTAAATTTGACAATCAAGATAATCCTCTTTTAGAGCAGAACGATAATTTTGACTACCTGCCAGCTGGCAACTAAAGAAATGATAAATCGTATAAGTCTTGTACATTGTTAAACAATTATTTTCTCTACTTTATTAGCTAGTAGTCTTCAATTTTCAATACTTGCATAAAATTCTTAGTTTTGTATCTATAGATAACATTAAAAAAATAATATACATATATTCGTATATATTTATTAAAAGCAATTTTAAACTCATTGATTTGATTACTAATAAAATAATAAAATGTTTAAATAATTAAAGCAAATAAACAATATGCGTAACTTGTATAGGTATAAAGTTCACAAACATTGTATTGAAATTTAATAAATTTTTGGGACACACCTGAAAATATATCTTAATCTCATATTAGAATTAAATAAAAATAATGCAAACGACAAATAGTTCACAATTTTTAAATTTAACAAAATAGATTTTTTGATGTTAGTACAACAATAAGTAAATTGAGAGCAGTCATTTGTCCTCTGAGTTTTTCAAATAGAATGCTTCATTATTATTTGAAGCATCAACATTCATTTGTTTAGCTTTAGCACGAGACCTCCAAATCTGAAAGGGAAAGTAAATATAAATGTGAAAAATACATGATCGCAAAATTGGTTAAGAATATAATGGGTAATACTGAAAAATCTCCGCAGGTTTTCCTGCACTTTCGAGCTTCTTTTTGTGGTCTGCTCTTTTCAAATAATTCCAAACTGTCATGTGGCTGATGTTTAGCGCATCTGTTATTTGCTGACAGCTTGTTGCCAAATTTTTTGGACTTTTTTAGTGATTGCGAAATGCATATTTGACATCGAAATTTCCGGAACGGAATTGAGCAAGGCGCTCCCGAGTTATTTCTTTAGTTACAACATTCTCACCGTACACTTCACAATTTTTTTGCAGCGTTTTTACCATTACCATTATATTAAAAACGCATTGCACAGCGTATTTTTTCGGATATTTCATTCATTTTGAAATCAATACAGCTTTTACATGATCAAAGAATTAGAAAATTATCTTCATAAAAAAATATAAGCTGAAATGACACCTTTTCAGCACACGTTCGTTTGCGACAGTCAGATGAGTGTTGCCCGATATCCCAGGCAGAACTTTCAATATGACCTATTATATATATATATATATTTGAATCCCGTTGTTTATAAAGTCTATTCTTACTAACGGAAATCGGTATTGGAGTGTACTCGCAATTATGTAGGGCATGAAATAAACATACCTTGATAGTGAAATCATCGCTAGTGGTCACCAACATCTCATTATCTTTAGGATTAAAGGCTACACTATTTACGACATCAGTATGCTTATATTTAGAAATAAATTCTAAGACTAAACTCTTAAAAGCACTAGCATCTAAGGCTATCGGCTTTTATTAAAAACTCTACCGCACTTGAGATTCGAACCCATGACCATTGACTTGCTAGTCGAGATTCCTCGCCTTCGGCTACTCAGGCGGATATTCTATAGTTAAGTAGAATATATGCTATGGCAAAAATGTTTGTGCTTGTGCGTGCGTTTGTTGATTAACAACCACTTGACTGCCTGCTTTCTCTTTCTCATTTTTTATATCGGTAAAAACTCAGTTTATGACTTTTGGGTACATTCTAAGATTATGACCTATAACTTATTTTGTTTAAAGAGGATATTGTACCTATACAATATAATTACAGTGAGTAAATCAAATAATTAATAAGTAGTTCTCTTAAGTCGGAGATTTTGGAAAATAGTAGTGGAAGCACATAACGAGTTTTAAACATAGGTTTGGGGATTACAATTTTCAGAATTATTTCAATTTGTTTTATAAGGGTGAAGGGGAGAAAAAAATCTTTTGCTTTTTTCTTTGCGTGTTCTATTAATGAATAAAGAGCTACACACAAGAATAGTTAGTTTTGATTGTTCTTACAAATAGTAGTGATAATAATAACCAAATTGTTTTCACTTCAAGAGACCCCCATCAACGTTGGATAGCGTTACTTTTGGCAAGTTCTGAAGTGTTACCGATGGAGTTGTTTTGACTGTAGCTTACCTCGTATCATTTTTATATACTCGGGCATTCGTTTACATCCCATGCGGCAGACTCGTTTTCAAGCAGAATATGTTCCATTTGTTCATATAATTGCTGGACCATGACCCACTTTTCTTTTACGTTTGTCGCCTTCGTTGAGAAATGCAGCGAACTGTGAAGGGAGTTATCCATCTGGATAGCCTCTATCATTTTTAATGTCTCTTTGATTCTTAGCGCTTGTTTTCTTTTAATTCGATCGAGAGCAGGAACCCTGCCTAATATGGATCCTTGGGATGCGGCGGTTTTATACAGTTGGAGATTAGGTTTGATTTTTTGATAGCCGTAAAGATCTCCTTTACAAAACAGGCGTGAACTTCTTTCGATTGGCGTTGTCACTGTTTGTGATTGTTAGATAGAAGTTGTTATTGATGTAGTGATTGATGGAATTGTTACACTTTCCGTTTTATCGCTGTTTTCGGTGACAATACAATATTTGTTGTTGTTTTTGAACGCGCCAATAACCGTACGAAGCCCTAGCGTCGAAATATGGAACTCACGTGTTCACTGTCTGGAAAGAAAGGCAATGATCTATAAGAAAGCGAAACACCGATAAGCGAACCTCTTTTTATAAGTTTTTTCCATAGCTCACAAAATAAAGGAATTATAAACAGAGAAAAGGTTCAGTCTGTCTGTGTAAAGTAAAGATGGCTTTTGCTTCATGCAGTCGGTTCTATGGTATACACATGACCAGGTATCCCTTACTGGTAACCATATAAAGCCTAAGAGTAGCTGTTAATATGTTCCTTAAGAAAGAGCATTTGTATTTGATGGTGTGTGTGGGTGCGAGACCGTCTTAAAGGATACATTGAAATATTTTACACCAATCTAAAGGATATCGTGTTGTATCGAAACTAAATCTCACGTTGCAAAATTTTTATACCCATCACCGAAGCGCAGCAGGACATGGTGTTGTACTTTTCATAATCATTTTCTTTGTTTTTAAATATTGTAAGAAAGCGATTTTGCTTCCTTACGAAAAACTAGTCCGTCCGCTTGAAAGTCCTCCCGCAATCCGCAACCAGTAAGTCCGATCTGTCCACGCATGCCGTTCTGTGAGCAATACACGAGCAGCCTCCTCCAACTTCAAATGCAAAATCATAAAAACACCCACCAATTATACTTGTAAAGTGAAAATCATAAAAACACACACCTATTCTTGTAAAATTAAAATCTCAAACACACACTAAATATGCTCATACTTGTATAAAGAGAAAATGTATAGACACATATTGCACAGGCCTACGCTAGTTAATCCATAGGAACACAATAGAACTCGTGAGTCATATAACTCAAACCCAAGTCAAACATAGGTATAAAACCATATGAAATAAGTAACATACAGAAATCTGTATGCCTTAAAATTGTATAAGCGAACGATAGAAACGCTTACATAATACGCATTACTGCATAAACCCCGTTAGGGTATATAATCAGGTAAACCCTTATGCTCTACAATGAATATACGATCAGACAAAACAAATAAACGTTAGAGTCACACATAACAATGCACACCAATACCCGTTCAACTCAGCAAACTGGTATTGCGTCATAGCTGCCCTACAGGAAAGAAGAATTCCACATTATTTGATTAATATAGTGGCTAGCTATTTTACCGGCAGGAAACTGAGATATGTTCGGCGACAATAATGTACGGCTCTTCTGTGTGGAACAAGGCTTTCGCTATCCCGTCATACACGAGAGACATACAAGCAGCTTACAGGCTATGCGCTCTAAGGGTGTGCGCCGGATATCGGACGGTGTCGGAGGACGCGGCCCTGGTTATCGCTGGTATGATGCCAATCGATCTGCGTGGTAAAGAAGGTCTGTATAAAGCCGAATTTCGCAGACTGCCAGCTGAAGCGGCTAAGCAGCGAGTAAAACAGCGTCTGTTGGAAAAGTGGCAGGAGCGCTGGAGCACAGCGAGTAAGGGTAGGTGGACGCATCGACTCATACCAGACTTACGGCCCTGGGTGAATAGGCAACATGGTGAGGTCGACTTTTATTTGACCCAGGTATTTAGCGGTCGTGGTTGTTTTCGATCCTATTTGAATAGATTTAAAATAGAGCAGGACCTGTTATGTAGTTTTTGTAAGTGCATAGACGACGCTGAACATGTTTTCTTTGTCTGTCCGAAATACTATAACGAACGACAGAGACTACAGACGGAAATTGGAGTGTTACCTCTCCCCGACACTCTTGTGACAAATATGTTGCATGACCTCAAAATATGGAAGGCAGTAGAGATGTTCGCCGCAAACATTATGCGTAAACAAAGACACGAAGAGCGTCATCGTAGGCTTTTAAGTAGTGCCTAAACGGCTACCCTCCCTGTGAAGGTATACCTAAACGGTCGTGCCACAGGGTAGGGAATAGGAGAGGTGGTTTTTAGCGGGTTAAAGTCTCGCACTACCCTAAAGGGCGCCTTTTGATGGTCTTCCACCTCCCAAAAAAAAAAAAAAAAAAAAAAAAAAACCAATACCCGTAGGCGCAAAGAGCACAAACACACACACAATATGTACAAAGACACGATCACACATGTAGAAACACACAAAAAAAAAGCAAACAAGCATATGAAAACACAGTGGTATAGGAAGGCACAAGCACTCACATACCTAACGGTGATTAAATCACGCGTTTTGGTACCTGAGTGCCTAGCGAGTAGACATTTGAAAAAACGTAGTAATAAGCTAGTTGTAAGTTGGTTTTAAGTTGTGTACAAGTAGGATCATGCGAGTCGTAACCAAGGTTGCGACTACAGCCAACCTAAGCTAAGCATACACATAAGCATAGTACCTCAAAACTCATGTAAACACATAGAACATGTTGGCAATAGGACAAGCGAGTGAGACTCAGGCTATAAAAGAGAGAGGTTTTAATGTACGTTATCATGACAATGATACCAATAAATTTACTGAGATTTGATGTACATTTATTATGCGTGTCTACCGATTATTTGCTAAGCTAAAAACAATAGCGGCTTGAGCGGCGCATCGCACAGACTCTTTCATTTTTGTGTCATAGCCGTCTAAGGAGGTAAGTGCCCACGGACAAATCGACAAGTTGACCTTTATTAAGAGTTTTTTTTCTGACTTACGGATAGGGGATGTGCTGGTTCAGCTTAATCGCCATCCCTGAAGGACTGGGGGGAACGTCTTTTCTTTTTACACTCGAAGGACCATCCAGAAACGAACTGGCGGCCTAGGCAGCTATGACACTAGCACCATTTTCGTTCTCTGTAGCGCGTCGCGATAGTCCAAAAGGAAAATTTTAATACTACAAGAAGTTAACCTCTCATCACGTGCAAGCCACACCAGAAGTCGGGTCACCTCGCTGGTTCCTTGCCATAGCCCATTTCTACACACATTGCTGTACTTCTATCCAGTAAAGAGCAAACAATAAATCAAGGAAATTATACACCATTCCCCCCGAAGGTCCGGATTATTCATTCTAAATTTTCTTGCAACAAATCCTGGATTGACTGAGTCATACCCCGCCCAAGGAAACTCGTTACAATATTATTACTGCAGCGGTATAAATTTGTGGTGTGTATAATTTTTAATATAATAAATCGCTTTTCCTTGCACGTCTTTGCAATTTCGCTTACCATATTTGCTTTTCTTACTCCTGACCATGGATGGGCCGTTTTTAACATAGATGGCACGTTAATACCATTAATGGATTAATTGCAATAATGTAATGTTATTGCAAATTAGTTTAAAAAAAGATAATAATAAAACCTTTTTCTCTTTTTATATGCAACTTGTAAATGGCCGCTTATTTACTTTAAAGCTGACTTGGTAATGAGATCAAAAGAAACTTGCGATCAAAATAGCTAAATTCAAAATAGAAAGCTTATAAAATCTTATTAAACAGTCTTAAACATTCTTAAACACTGTAACGTCCGCGAGTAAAATTCAGGGGAGGGGGTTGATCAGTCTGCTTTTACCGCAACAGTCACAATAACGATATGCCGTTATATGACATCGCGTGATTTTGCGGTTTGTTCCTTCTTTTTTTGCAAGAATAGCGGCTAGCCGTTAGGTAGCAACGCAAAAGAAAAAGAAAAAAAAAAGGAAAAAATAAATCATGCGAAGAGATTAGGTTTTGCCTTGATTGATTTGTCTGCTAATAAGAGTCGCGTAAGAACAGTCAAATGCGCAGCTTCGTCCATTCCGCAGATCTTTTTCAAATCGCATCTCAAGTTATAACTCTAAAATAAAAACTTTGTAAAGAATATGTTTAATCAAAATATAAAAAGAAAAAATATAGTATGTTGCAAGTTATAGAAGGTTTTACACATAACAAAAACAAAGTTAGAGGCACCTAAGAAGTGTTGTGTCATAAACGCACATACGAGCAAAAATGTTTTGATACAATATATACATGAACAGTTTGATCTATATTCAATATGAGGATTGAGCGAAAGGAAAGGAAGGAAACAATGTATAAGAAAAAAGGTATAAGGTGGTATTACAAAACTACAACTATTTGAGTATTTGCTAATAACATTCTTGAGAAGAAAGGGAAAAAGGAAAAAGAAACTTTTAAGAGAAGAAAATTTCAAAGTTTTTCTACTGCTTTACTTTTCCTTCTCTTATGGTTTAAACGAAGAAGTAAACAAATGTCATCTAACAAATATTAAGATCATCACTTTGTAAGAAATATAAAAAGAAACGATATGTGTATATGTGAATATAATTGCAAATATTAGATGACCTTTTTACCATTATTCAGTCATTAAATAAACATACTTATGTACATGTTGAAAGAAATAAATAACATATATATTTATATAGGTACATAAATAAATTAAATACCCATACCCTTACTTACAACTAACAGCATTAACTGATCCATTTTTTTTTTAACACATATAAATGCCTTTATATCATTATCGAGAAACAACACGAATCAGAAACGAAACAAAAGAAAACACAAATAATAAATTTTGTTCTACTAGAGGAATGAAAGAGTTTTTAAGCACCTAATGTTGAGACATGTGAAAAAGCTGCTTTGTAAAATTTTCAAAATTTGTAGTAAACCAACAAACAGTGAAAATAAAATTCTTGCAGTTTTATTACTACGGTTTGCTAGAAACACGTATGTAAAACGGAAAACAAAGCTATCAGTGAAATTGCCCATGAAATGAATCAAGATATGAAGAAGCGAAACATTCCAAAGAAGCTAACTTACTCAAGATGAAAACCTAGGAACATTCACAACGTTTCAGAAAATTGCTAATGAATTGATTCTCGAGCAAACGTGTAAAAAGCTCGGTTTAACCAAAGAACAGTTGAAAAAGAAAAGCTGGAGGGTGTTTTAAAATATTTGATAAAACCACTGCTTATGGCCACACCATGTGCCGTTGCTACCGCTGAAGAAGGTGCTTACTGGAGGAAGGGTAAGGAAGCGCAGCGGTTCTTTTCGTTTGGACAAAATGCGGTAAGGGCTGGGGCTGCTACTTAATAAGGAAAGCGCAGGTATTTAGACGCCTTTTTTTTTGTTGGTTTCTGTTTACACATGAACCGCGATGAGCGGCTGAAGTGAGCGTGCTATCGCAGAAAGATAGGGGGACATTAGATGGATACAGACGGACGAAAAAAAAGACCCACGCATGACGTACCGGACAGACGACATAATTGTATAATGGGACTAGAAGACCTTTTGTTTTATTTTGTTTTTATTTCTTTTTACCAGTTAGTTTGGTTTTATCAGTAGTTAATGTTTCTTTTTGTGATGCGGATTTACGGGCCGGGTGCAGCTGCCCTACCGATCAAGAGCTAGGTCGCGCTACTAAAAAAATTGCGTTACAAATGGCGCCCAACGTGGGGCCAGTTAAACGGTTTTTTTTCCAAATTATACCATACAGCTGCACACGTCTGCATCGCCCGCGCACACAAAATTTTAAACATTACAACACTTCTAAACACTTTGAAATAACAGGGGAATTCGACATAGAAAGCATATAAAATCGAATTTAAAGTGCGTTGCTGTAACCCTTGTTACAATCAATTGCAAACCGTTCAGTACGTTGAAATTTGTTATTCAATTATTTTGTAGACGTCCTCTATTAGCCTCATTTCATGATGCGAAACATTCGATTGTTTGGTTGTCACTATTGGTTGTCACTATTAGTAAAACTGGAGATAAATTCATCTTAACTCGACTTGACTGTAAAGGACAAGTAGAAATCATTTTTTGGCTTAAATACACTGAATATTTCCTAAATAGTTAAATACCTAATTTCTTAAGACTTTGTACTGCAATCATCGAGTTGTATAGTTGAACGAAAGTAATAAGTGTGTAGAAAAAGTGAATTTTTCTTTAAAAAGCTTGTTTGAGAAAAATAATTAAAGTTAATTTCAGAGTAAAACTAATTTGCAAAATTACATAATGATAATCGAAGAATGGTTTGTATACCTCCGTTGGGAGAAGTGTTAAGAAATGCTTTTAAATGTTTTGCTGTTGAAAAAGATGCGGGTTTAATAGCTTTAACCGTTTTGTCGTGTGTCTTTTAATCGGCTGCTCTTTACCTGCGTGAAACCACCTCGAGTCATAGTCATATGAGAGTCATTTAAATGAGTGGGCCTGAAAACCACCTCGAATCACAAGCATCTGAGAGTAATAAAATGAGCGAGTTTGAAATCCACTTGTTACAATGGCTTTGCTTTAAAGATTCCACCTCAGTGGTCAATTTAATGTTACGCTCTCTGGTTTCATGTAGTATGCTGCGAATGTGCACTTAGTTTTTCCCTCTTTAGGAGTTTTATTTCTTAGCTGATATGAACAGGTTTTGGGATTTCCGTAGCAATATATACATATGTAAATATTATATAAAAAGTATATTTATGATACACCTGCGTTATATTCATATTAGCGGCATTACAAATACAAAAATGTGTGCCGCCGTATTATTACATAAGCCATTGCTTTTTTACAATCAGCGTTAAGAACAAAGAAAATGTCAGTTACTTCTTATCGTGTTTTTTAGCTAATCGTGTTTTCATTAACAGCTAAGCAAGTAAAAAAAAAGACTTCAAAGGCAAGTTTTAATTTTTACTCCCACAAAAATTCCATTTGATAACGACTCCAAATCCGGATCACTAAAAGCTATAGTGACGCATTAAAGCAATTTTTACTCGTCTGGTTAAAAATATCCCAACAAATTCATTCAAATATTCTAACTGCTCGACTTTACTATCTCTAATGAATGTTAAACTTTATCTCGGTCGTGATCTCATTGATTGTGAAGTTTTTGGTAAATATCTTGCTTAGACTATGAGCAACAGCTACTAATGCAAGGGAAATTTTGCAATAAATTTAAGAAAATATCACAAAAAATGTTTGAGATCCTGCGCGAAAAATGAACAATCGTTAAATCGACCCCTTATTTTTCGAATCAAACGAACCATACATTAATGAATTATTTCATTAATTTACCAAATTCAGACTCGAAGATCGAAATCAAAGATTTGAATAGCGCTAGAGCTTTACAAAGGAAGAATTGCATTTCTATTCATGCTGTAGCATATGTGAAATGCATAATATATAAAGGTGTACCTTTTGTTCATTTTCATGGAAAAAAGTTCAGCTTTTGTTCATCAAAGTTAGCCTAAAAGTAGACCGCCGTAATTTTTTTATCAAATTAAAAAAAGCATAGCTGAATAATCTGTTAAAAAGGCAAAGCAGTAGTGAAATAAACTGTTAAAGAGGCAAAGTAGTAGTGAAATAATCTGTTAAATTGCAAAACCGCCAACTTTTATAGTGAAAGAATCTGTTAAATTCCATATTTCAAGTAAAAAGTAGATGTTTTTCAAATGCGGTTATAGCGTGTAATATCCCATTTCATCAGCATTAAAAATTTCGTACTTATTTTTATGCACATATCTTTTTATGTATTTTTATGTGATGCGGAGAATAAATAATTCGGAAAATTTGAGAATAAGCGTCTGAATTTGTTTACATTTGTTGAATAATTGTTCAAGTATTTGTATAAAAATTGGCCATTTACGAGAATAAGCGTATAAAAATTGGCCAGATACGAGAATAAGCGTATTATATTCTCAATAATTCGAAAAATGTGAGAATAAGCGTCTGAATTTTCTCAATAAATGTTTCCAATATTTACATACTAACAAGTGGTCGCTCATTTACTTACTCTCTAAAGTTGTGAAATTCGAAGTTCGCTCATTTTCTTACTCTCTAAAATTGTGAAATTCGAAGTTCGCTCATTTACTTACTCTCTAAAGTTTGCAGATTCGATTGTTTTGGAATTTATAGTCGTTTTTTCAATGCAACAGCTGTTAACAAATTTATATTGACTCTTTACAATTATTCGTGTTTTTTTTTTAGAACTTATTGTACAATTGCATTCGTAGTCGCGGCGTACAACAACAAGTATGTATAAGAATACAAGTATGGCGACGCACACTTGTTGTATGCCGCCAATATGAAGAGATGTAAATGGAAATAGTACAAAAAAACGAAAGAAAAGAAATGAGCCTATTAGAGGAAAGGCCCAGAAAGCGGTGCTAGCAGAAGTTACAAAATACCTCAAAATACCACTCTTGAGGCGGACCTGCTAGCGGGCGAAACTGTGAAAACAATGGATAGATTTATAAAAATAATGGATGGGCTGCTGGAGGCTTACCCTGGCATAACTATCCCGGACTACAGGGTAAGTCAGGACCTACTGGAACGTTTTTTCTGCAAGATAGCTCCAATGCATAGAAAACGTACCAGACCGGCGACACAAATAATGAAGCTGGTCAACCGCCTAATTAAATTACAAATGCAATTTTGGGGCAGTGGACAATCCACCACCGGTGATTACCATCTTATCTGTTTAATTGTTTATATGATTGTTGTTCTTTTTTATAATTTTTTTGGTGAAATCATTGCTCTTATTAAACAATTTTCCTTATGTCAGACAACATGTCGGGTTTGATGTCGGCATGGAGAATGTCGAATTTCTTAAGAAGTTTTAATGCCAAAAACAATTGTTGCATTTTATGGAGAAGGCGAGAAGCTAAGTGTGCTCATTCTAACTGATTATGGTGGATGTCGCGGCGTGGCAACGTACTAATTCATGTTCACGAAACGATGTAGTTTATCATAGAGTGTGGGCGTTTACGTATATATTGTCGTAGTTTTAGCAGCCTTTCTACTTTCATTGTAATTAGCCTTTTATTGTATACACTGCGAAATTTAACTGAATTTTCAAGGTATTCATAAATAAATAGAACCGACAGAAGGTGTTTTCATTGGCTTGACCAGGTTTTGAACTTGTAAGAATATCATGTAGGTAAGAATATCAGTAAGTAGGTTGGCTTATGTTTCGCAATAACTTTGTATTAATTCCTTGCTACTTTCCTAATTCTCTAATTGTTGCGTTAGTTCCAGTAAATTAAAACAAATAAGAAAAGAATAAAAAACCACCATACTTGCTACATCTTTAATTGTAAACGCAATTTCTTGTTCCTTGCTCCAGCTCCAGCTTTGCATGTCGACATTTTCGACCGTGAGCGTTTCAAGGTAAAAAACCGCTGGGGGAAAGAGTGAATGAATGGTAAACAGAGGGATGGACAGGCGGATACAACATAAAATTTATGCTAACAAAGTTTCCCCTACGTGGGTAAACACAATTAAACTTTGGTTAGTTTAATAGTTGGCGTGGAACTGCCACAAACTTATCGACTGACTTCCTTCGTTGTAGAACGAAAGTAAATATAAATCTTGAAAATTTCGAATGCACTGCTCCTTTAAAAACTTTCCAGTCATTCTTACAGGTGTTAGTTGGTTCTGGATATATTATATAGTTAAAATAACCACAATTCTTAAGTCACATACCCCTAGAAACGCATATGATATGTAATCAAAGCTCATCTATATTTGCATCGTAGGAAAAAAAATGTTTGCCTTTTTCAATGTTATCTTGAGACTGCTTAAAATGGGGGTGAATTCTGTTTAACTGGTAGCATTGTTACTTACTTCGAAAACAGGTTTTCCAAACTTTTTTTGAACTCGCACGAAAGAAAGTTTATTAAATATCATTAAATAAATTCACAATAAACCGGAAAATAATCAGCGATCGCAAAGCACAGCGGACATATAAAGTGTTTGCTATATTAACGAAATTCACCAATATATTTCATCGCAGCAGGATAGGCAGCGCCAAATGGGAGGAACAGAAAACGGTGCTAGGTGAAGTGATAGCATAGTTCCAGGAGAACTTTGTGGCGGACTTGTTATCCGCGGAAACCCAGCTCACCATTAAAGATTTCATCAATTTAATGGATGAGCTGCTGGGGGCGTGCCCTAGCATAACTATCGCGGCCTACAGGGTAAGCCAGGACTTTTTGAAGCTGTTCTTTTGTAAGATGGCCCTATCTTGCAGAAAAAGAATCAGATCGGCAGTTCAAATACAGAAGTTGGCGGAACGTTTAGATTACTCGCAGATAGCATATTGGAGAAGCGGCTCCAGGATAACAAATGACTACCACCTCATAGACGATATGGACTACAGAGTAAAAGGCCAGGCCGAAGAGAAGTTCTGACCATTCGGCCTGGATGGGGTGGTTTTTAACGACTTAGTCACTAGTCGATTAACCATAAAGGAGGAGGAGTACATGCGGTTGCTCACGGGCTACGGAATAGCTCAGTAGATATGTGAGCAGCTAAGATGCGAAGCATTCCTTAAGGACCTCACCCTAAGAAAAGAAGACCATAGTGGCATGGTTTGCCTTCTTCGGAGGTAACGGATCTTGCAAGAGCTGAAGTAGCTTTTGAATAAATCTGCTAAGGTACATGATCCAAATGCTGCTACCCGAAAATAATTGGAGGGAGTCACCGGTCCACAACGTGTCGATATTCTAAACAAATAAAAGGTAATTCAATTATAATAAAAATGTATTAATAAATTTCGTAGTTACACCCTTATTTGCATTTAATTTTAGATAAAAAATTTATATATTCTCATTACTATTCCATTTTTATTAATATTCCAAATTTATAAACTTCTTATTATTATTCCATTTTAGATTAGAATGAAAATGAAGTCCAAGTTGCTTCGCTCATCGCCTCATATAGATGAAGATTCGCTGTATGCCAAAGGTAAGTTTGCATTTATCCTTTATTATTATGCATAAATTATTCATTTCTTTTATCTTATTTTAGATTAAAAAAACAAGCATACACCTGCACTATCGCTTCAGCAGTATGCAATACTTCTGCAGCTCAAATATATAGTTTTAAATTAAAGGTTATAATGGTATAGGCCTGCAGGGGAGCCAGCCATTCAAAACAAGTAGTGTGGAAAACCACTTTCTTTTATTGCTCCATGGTCGGTTTACGATGAAGAAGTCCATAAGATTAAACTCTTATTTCTTGTGTAGGAAGGTCAACCATCGATTTTAACCGTTATTTTTTACAGGACACTGACCAACATTTTCGCAAACACCTTATGTATCACAATAATTTCCCATAATTAGACCATTGGTCTTATTGCTCCTGTTTCATTTCTGAACGATATCAAAAAAAAATCAATCGGAAAAAATGCATTCACTACAAAATCACGACGATTTAATAGAAGAAAATATAATAACTTGTGGACTGGAAATTTGGGAGATGCTAAAGATATTACAAGCTTAAATGAAATTGAAATGAATAGTCAATCTAATGCTGATAATCTTGAAATTATTTAATATACGAAAATTTGGCCGCATACGAGAATAAGCGTATATATTCTCAATAATTCGAAAAATGTGAGAATAAGCGTCCAATTTGTTTACATTTGTTAAATATTTGTTCAAGTATTTGTATAAAAATTTGGCCACATACGAGAATAAGCGAAAAATGTGAGAATAAGCGGATAAAAATTTGGCCACATACGAGAATAAGCGTATATATTCTCAATAATTCGAAAAATTTGAGAATAAGCGTTCAATTTGTTTAGATTTTTATAAAAATTTCACTTACATAGCGACTAGTTTTTTTTATATCTTGCTCCAAGGTGCAAGAGTGGAACAAGGTTACATCCGGAAGGACATAAGATGGGCCCAATTTTTTTAATACAAACCAATTGAGAATCACCCTAAATAGATTTAAGCTTGTCTGTCTGGCTACTTGTCCTATGTTGAATCTGTAGATCTTAATTTTTGAGAAAAGTTTGTACACTGGCAAGTTTCGGCCCGAAATTTTAGCGATTTTGCTTCTTTTTGGACTGCCCCCTTTCTCAGAACTTTATATCCACTTTTGGTAACAATGTCCAAATTCAATATGTTCACTGAAGAGGGATGATCACACTGCATTTTTATCCTGCAAACCCGGCTGTAGACATTCTGGAATATGAGGCTAAGGGGGAGATCAACCTATGAATAGACTATCGCGATTAATGATCGGCACAGCTGCATCACTTCTTATTTGCAACGATTTTTTTGTGAGAGACATAGTACACGCTGTTCTTATCAATTGCTCCAAATGAGCGGGCTAAGGTTATTAGTCTTCACCGCCGTTAATGGTAATAATTCTCTTGGCTGCATTAAGGAAAGACGTTTTGCTTTTTGCACGCTAAGACTATTCACAAGCTGCACTTCATTCTAGGAGGTATATGGAATACAAATGGATTAAGCGAATCAGGGACAAGGTTTATGTGTACAGATTGTCGATGATTTTATATAGCTCCAGTGATTATACGCAATAAGACATAAACATGGAACTAAAAGTTTAAGTTAACTATTGATAGAGAGAGAGAGAGGAAGAGAGAAAGAAAGCATTTCGGTTGATTAAAGAGAAATAACCGCTTCAGCGGCACAATTTATCCTATTGCATAAAATTTGGAAACAAGTGAAGAAGTCATAATTTGCTTATACGCTTGGTATACGTTTCGAAGGGTTTCCAATGTTTATCCCTAATTACTGTGAAAAAAAACAACAAGCTTTTCATATATGCCTCCATTGACAGCTGTATGGACCAGAAAAATTTTAAATAATTTAAATAAATGAACTCTTCTATTTGCGATCGCGCTAGGACGTTTGTGAGGTTTTGCTTTACTGCATACAACTTTGTGCATAAGAGTTCAGTTTTCCAAATGCGGACGGCACTTATTCACTGTAGAATAAAACCATCATTGTGTTTTTGATGACGAAATTAATGGATTGCATTTAGAATTTCTGCCACATCCACTGTATTTTTTATAGGTGGCCCGCAGCAACAATTACATGTTTGGAAATCTTCAATGGCTATTCTAAGGGAACAGATTGAGATAAAGTAATTAAATCATAGTGGAAATTGAGGCATATTTTTATGGCTTTGACAAATCGTTCTATCAAAAAAGAAAGTGAGCCGAAATGTCAGAGAAGCGTTGGACTGATTGTACTTGTGTACGGCATTATGTTGTTAAACATGAATATGGCAAAAAAAATGTTTTTTTCTTACTTAGTCTCACGAGATCTTGACCGATGTATTAAGTTTGTACAGATCTACGTAACACCCAAGAGGACTTAAGATAAACCCTTGCTTCGTTATAGCGATTTATTCGGAATCATTTTCTAAATTGATCTAAGTATCTGTTTTCGCCCAACGGTAAATTCTATCGAAAATGTACAAAATCGGACTACTTTTTCGATAACTCTCCGTATGACTTATTTTGAAAAATCCCTAAGTAACGGTATTAGACATTCCAAATTGATGGGATTGGTAGTAGTAAATAGGCGCGAAAACTTTGATTTGGAAGAACCAATTCTTTGAATCGCTTCCGATAAAACCATTCCTATGAAACTGGACTTTAATTTCGTAAAAGCTATTTTGGGAAACTAACCGTACCAAAATTGGACAACGTAGGACAATCTTGTAAATCCCACAATGGGATTGTCATGAAAAATAAGCCTCCATATAGCAAAAGTGTCCAATTTTTGATATTTTATAATGAGTTAATGAGAGAATTTGATCTTGATATTGTGCGATTTTGATTCTGCTTCAACCATAAAAGGCAACGATATTACTCCTTACTTAATATCTAGATTTTATCGTGCGCCTGAAATTATTTTGGGTATACCTTACGACTATGGTATAGATATGTGGTCGGCTGGTTGAACAATATATGAATTGTTTGTTTTTATAATGTGTAAAAAATGTTCTTTGCAGCGAATATAGCTTATCATGTTTTAAATACTTTCCATTGCATTTAGAACGCAACTTAAGTCTTTGAAACTTTAATGCTTGTTCAAAAAATAAGCAGAGAGCGTTTGAATTGATTCTGAAATGAAGAAAAGTACACAATTTATTCTTTGTGGGCAATAGTAACCGAAGACTCTATATGCACCATTAAGAAGAAGAGCTGTGTTACTTGTTTAAAGCACCTTACGTAAAGGGACATATTGCTTTTTCATTTCTTTTAAAGGGAATCTTACAAAAGAAAATGAGAACTTATCAAATCACATACTTCTCATAGATGTTAACCGTATTGTGTGGGAGTATGGATTCATCAAATTGTTTTATAAAATTACCGTTTCTAAATTAAGCTGGTTGACGGTTTGAACTTACGAAAACATCTTTTTCTTCTCCATGAAAGCTTTCATTAGCTATATACCAATAGTTCTGAACCTGTACCGGCCAGTTATAATGATCTTTCCGTTGAGACAACGATACGAGATTAAATGGAACACTTTATTGATGTATTGTAATTACTACCACAGCTGCGTCCTGGCTCCTTAATTGAGTGCTCGAAAGTTAACATACGATTGGAATAATTTGTTTGCTTGACAACTAAATTATTGTTATGTGATATCCGAAATTATATTGCATATTGTGAGGTATTTTCTATTGTCTATATTGATCTATTATAGCATATTAATATATTTTTTAACATTTAGTGAAAATTTTTATCGCCTACATCTACTAACCAAATACAATTCCAGGCTACACTGCGTATTAAATTCTGAAAATGCAAAATGAAAAAAAAAGCGTTTATTCAACCCCTTAAGTGACATCTATCGTATTTAGCTACTATAATTTCGTTAAATGCAGAAAAATTGTCACCTAGAAGCGAACGGGTGCCTCAAAATTCTCATTGCCCCTAAAGTAGCGCGAAGAAATTTTAAATGTTGTTTAATTCATGGTTGCCGTCGATTACCATTATGAATGCGGTGGAGAAATCTCGCAAATCTTTTTATGCTCTAGAAAATTTCGGTGTTTTCAATTCTGGTAATTTCGGTTTGCGAAAAACTGGAAAGCATGATGCCGTATTTGCTTCTAAAGAAAATCGAGGATAGGTGGCGAATAAGTGACTTGAATTTGAGACGAACAAGAATCATATCTTCATCACATTCTTATGAGAAAGGGGGTTTTGCAACGTTCGGAAATGTATTTAAATCTATTAGTTCTTTTAGCACTACCGCGACTCCATTTTTGAATGATGTCACGTCTTGCCGGCACAGGCTTAATTTTCGTTGGTTGTGCTCATTATGAAATTTTAAAACAATTAAAAAAAAATTGCGAAGTTTTATGGGATCGCTCCTTTGAAAAAACGAAAGATAACCAAATTTGTCTTTAGATATATGTACGATAGTTCATTCTCTTTTAAACGGGGCGTCTTTAAATCTAAATTTCAATTGATTCGACAGAAGATGGGTAACTTGCTATTGAGGCATATTCCAATCTTAGTCTAAATAAAGTCACATAAAGCCTCTTCTGACAAAATCTACATGTGACAATGTGTATATTTTAGGTTACGTTATTGACTCTGCGGGATTTGAAGCGTATATGTATATATATATATATATATATATATCATCGTTCGTTGTCGATAGGACCTAGATATTCGGTGGAATGGTGAGTTTTTATATGTTGGTCCTTTCCAGTTTATCAATAACAGCGACAATACATAATGACGTATGGAAAGGTTGATAATACACAGGTGATTAGAAGCTAAAGCCAATTAAATGTATTAATTAGCCAATAGGAGTAAGAATCAAAAAAAATGATTAACCTACTTACCTTTTACAAATTTAAAATTTCTTGTCATGGCTTGGCTCTTTGTAGGTAAACAATTTTTACACAAGTTATTTCTTAAAAAAAGGTTCAATAATATCATTCAACTTCCTTTCATCCATTTGCACGTGTAAGAAACGAGGCGATTTTAAAAAAAAGCTCAAAGAAGTTCTATGAAAACGAAAAAAAGCTGCAGTAGGTTCTGTGAAAATGAGAAAAAGCTGCTGTCAGTTCTATGAAAATGAAAAAAACTGCAGTTCATGAAAATGAAAATAGTTCTATGGAAAGAATATGAAGAAGTTTTGTGAAAGGAATAACATATTGTTATGAAATTCGCTTTTCTAAGATACAATGCGTATCACTAGATCGCGGATATTTTGTTCAAGAGAAATGCACTTCAAAGTTCTTTTATTTACAATTGTATTCCTTAAATGTAGGGTTATTCACAATTTATTTTTGGCAAAACTTTCAACTGCTGAATATCCTTTTTCTCTAATCCTGTCTGTAAACCAACATTCGCTCGCGAAATATGATTGTTTGTTTTTGTTTTTAAATAGTAAAAGAAAAACGTATTAGAAATGGAAACGCAAATAGCTTCAATGCGTAGAGTTATATTAATATTAAACAATATTTTATTTTCTTCGCCAAACTTCTCTCTCATATTTAACTTAAAGCAATACTAAATTCAAAAATAAATAGAAAATATATATTATAAAAATAATGCTAACAACAATAATAATAGCAACAATAACGAAACTCGAAAAAAGAGGTGTGAACCAAACACTAAACAATCTTTTAATAATTATTCAACTTACTCATACAATAGTGCAAAACAAGAGAGCAAAACATTATTGTATGATGCCTCATCATCACGTACTGAACGTATCAAAACGCCTACTTCGCGATCTTTCCAAAATGAACGTTTAACAGCTATTGGGAAATTGCGGTGTATCATTTGTAACATTCTTATGATTTTTTCGGGATCTTTTATTATAAAGATGCTAACCCATTCAAAATCGTGTTTACCGCGCTTTATCATTTTTGCGTGTTTTAAAGACCTCAGATTGCAAATTATAGATTTAAGCATTACGGGAATTTCATCGAGGGTTAGGTTCGTTTGGCGTACCGTTCACTTTCCAGCTTAACTTCTTGGAACATGTACCGCCATACATTTGTTGCAATTATCTTGCCTCAGCAGGGTAAATATTGCGATCCTTTCCGTCAAAAACAGTTGACGGAACTTCTGACTTGCTGATTCTAATATCTTGAACATTTAACTCAACTCTTTCTTCCATTGACGTTACGTTATTTTGTGCCTACCTTTGTGCCTAGTTTTAATTTGTGAACAATTTCATATGTTGTCTTTTCAATTCGCTATTTTGTGTCTACCTTTGAGTCTAGCTTTGATTTGTAAACAATTTCATATGTTGTCTTTTCAATTCGCTATTTTGTGTCTACCTTTGTGTTTAGCTTTGATTTGTAAACAATTTCATATGTTGTCTTTTCAATTCGCTATTTTGTGTCTACCTTTGTGTCTAGCTTTGATTTGTGAACAATTTCATATGTTTTCTTTTCAATTCACTATTTTGCGTCTACCGAATGATTATGCTGATGTTTGTGTATTTTGCGTGGGCCATATTCAGATAGTATAATAAATAAACAAATATGAAACCAGTCAGAAAGATTTCGTGAAAGCAAAAGGTTCTCGTATCAGCAAAAAAGCAAAATAAGTGTTTATAGTTGGTTAATAAAAGAGGTTACCTTTTTTTTGCCTATTCAATCAAGAGCAACTTTCGCTTTTATATTTTTTTCAACAAAAATTTTCCAATATATAGTATGTTTGTATTGTACTTGCCGGCTTTTAAATTAACAATTTTTGATGGGAAGGATTGAGAGAATTTACAATTATAAAGTAAACTTCACTGTTACTTTTACATATATTTAAATATATATTTAAATATATATATATATAAAATTGTATTCCACTTATTCTCAGATGTAGGCAATTTTTATACAAACACTTGAACAATTATTAAAAATTGTAAACAAATGTGGACGCTTATTCTCAGATGTTTAGAATTAATGAGAATCATTTTCAGTTGACGGCAAATTTTTATACGCTTATTCTCAGATGTAGGTAATTTTTATACAATTTTGTTTGGAATCTATTTTATTTTCAATTTTCAGCTATTCTCTCATATATTCTCTCAATAACCAATACTATCTCAGAACAATCAATATTAACATAAAGGTGTGCATGGGTAGATAGATATGCGTGGATATGCTTCCTCACTTGTTTTGTATACATATTCAGATACACCTTTGAACACTCTCAACACTTTGCTAAGTCGAAGTAAAATTCTAATAACTACATATGCTGAATAATATTAACAACAGCATAACTATATTCAACGTATGATAACCATATGTATATAAATGTATTGATAAGTATAATGTCACCATGAAGTTTTCCACTCAAACCACTTGTAAATGTATATGTAAGAATTAACCAAAGATATCCAAAAATTTGTAAAAATTAACCAAAAATATCCAAAAATTTGTAAAAATTGACAAAAACTTGTCAGAACGTGTTTAAGGGAAAATAAATATGTTTTTCGATACAAATTTAAAAAATTGTTATCAAGAAATTGCCATTTTTATTTTGCTTAAATTTCAGCATGAAGTTTTTTTCTTTTTTTTACATCGTATGGAAAGTGAAAGAAAAAGGCAAAACGACGAGAGAGCGTTTACAAAAAATGGTTAAAAAAATATTGCCATTCTTCACATAAATAAATAATATGAATCTATTTTGTGTATACAGATAAATAACATTTTGTAATTGACCTTTAATTTCGTGATTTAGATAATGAAATCTATTTATATTTGGGCATGTTTATGTGTAGATAACGTCATTTCCTAAACGTGGTTTACTTTGGCTAAGAAAATTGAATATCAGTCAAATGCCAACTTACTTTCGCCTCCATATTACTTTTTTGACAATTCCGATAGCAGGCGTAGACGGTTCAGAATATCGTGCTGATACACATGAAACTTTCAGGGAAATGAAAAAAAGCGTTTCGCTAAAACACTCCACAGTGGTTACTAGAAACACATGGAAATTTATGTTGCACAAAAGCAATTATAAAATTATTATTCATGTAGAGCCTTGCTACGTTATCATTATTTCCAGTGATTTATCTGCCTTAAATTAGGTTGTCGACCTTTGCCTTCATTAACAAGCATATTTTGTGAAATATTATCGCCCGAAACTTACAGATCTTGGCCTATTTAAGACTTTTATTTTTTATTATAAATTTTAGCCTTTTTTACGATTTTTTCAAATCGGTTTAAAATTTATTTAAGTAATTTTATTATTTACGTAAGCGAAATGGGACTTCCACACCGTCGGGTTTGCAAATACCTAGAAAAAATTCAGGAGATCCCACTGTTAGCTCAAATATGCGAAGAACATCACGGGGAAATACACCCGTTGAAAAATGAGAACCGTTTAGACTTTAAAACGGTAGCAATGCTAGGTTTAATCAATCGATATTATATTTACGCGTAAAACTATAGTTACAAACAATTAAAAGTGAACAATTAAGGAAGTTGCTATTGGCATCAACAAAAGCAATAACACTAGCCTTAACATTTAATATATCAATTATTTTTTCAATTGTTGAAGACGTTGAGTAAATTTCGTATTCAGACTTCGGTAATTATATTAGAATACTAAAGGACGAAACTTTTTCAAATGTTACATTTTAGAAGACTAATAACAATCGCCAGTTCAATATGTTATACACAAATAGTTTAAAACTTTTTGTTTAAATTTATCTTTAATATTCTACTGGTTTCTAATCTGTATAAATATATTAAAATATGTTTTTTCCCTCCTAATTATACTAATGTCATTACAAATAATCAAAGTGTGCAAAGTGTAATGTATTACATATGATTTTCTAATTATTTATAATTTTCGACGAATACGCAAATGCGTAATTTACTAAAAATGATTTCGAAACGTAATCGTTGCTTAAAGAAAATTAACCAATGAATTTTTTATAACTTAATTTCTTTTCCTTATATATATCCAAGTTATGAGAGGATCAAACAACGCCTACTTTCTATAAGTATTTAAGAGTTGCCGTAAAAATTTTACGTTTAACACTGGAGTTCTTAAAACAAACTAAGATAAACAATGTAATAAACAAACCTTTTAATTTTCATTTGGTCAATTTATTATTATTTGCAACTATATTGGGCGCGGTTCATTGGAAAATAGGGATTTTCTTAGTTTAATAATAATATGCAGAGCAGCAATAAGTGCATAATTGTATCAATTGAAAAAAAAATTTTGAAAAAATCACAGATCCTCCGGAAATATACACTATGAAAGGGTATTACCTCACTATGTATTGTTGGATACATGTTTTCTCTTTAATTTAGTTTGTTTGTAGTTTGAATATTTACTTTTTAATCAAATTAGCATCGAAAATCATGCAATTTGTTCATAAATTAAACTCAAAAAACAATCGAAATAACAACATTTTACTTACCATTTTTTCGTTTTGTTTAGTAAAATGGATTGGATCTGTTCTTGATAAGACCTATATGTTCAGTAGAATGATGATTTTTTATCATTGCTTAATCCTTTGTGCTTAATCGATGACGACGGAAAAGGATGGAAAGAGAGAGGCAATCACGTATTTGAAAGTTAACTTTCGTTCGCGACCAAGCCGATAATTGATAAACGTTTCTATCCCGACTGTGTAAAAGTTTCATAAATAAATGAAATGCAGAAAGAAAGGAAGATTTTTTGTATTTAGTTGTGGCTGTCAAAATCCGAGAAGCTGATTCTCTTCTCTGATAAATAAACAAACCAATAATAATTATTGGAAATATAACAAATTGAAAAACAAAGAAAAAATTTGTTTTCCAAATTAATCAATTTATTACCAGAAAAAGGGGTGTATAAGTAAGGCGGTTTTTACTGCACTTTTAAATTGCTGACAATTGTACTACCTTTTGAAACAATACATGCATGCATGCTGTACGTTTACTTCACCACCGCAATTATGTAAAGATTCTCCTATCAAATTATGTACATTATTATTTACGTGTCAGTGGCCATATATAAAAGTTTGAAAAATGAAAATCAAATGATGATTACGATTGAAATGAGGATTTAAAAGAAAAGACTTTAATTGCAAGACTATTGACATTTTACTATGGCTTCAGCACTTTTTTATGTTCTAATTCAATAAGAAGAATTGTTGAGCTGTGCTTAAGTTGCTATTGTATATAGTTGGGTTAATTATAATAATTAACTGATAAATATACATAATAAATGTACACTAAAACAACAAATTTATTGCTGTCATTATTATTTTTTAATAAAGGCAAATAACGTGTAGAAGCATATAATTATTATATATTATGAATCGCTGCCATAAAACAAAAATGAGTTTTGCGGCACGGAATAATAAAAATTTCCTTAAGATATTTTCTTAGGTAATTTTTTGCATACAAGATTTTAAATTACATACTAACAATAACCAGTGGAACAAATGCAAGTATATAGTATAGTTCGTTTACAATAACCGTTTTTTGAATATTCAAAGGTGGCGATTGAAGGACAGCTCCAATGAGTGAACCGCTGCAGTTTATTACGGCATGATATCAGCTGTAAACGAAATTCAATGGGTTTACCCAACAGTCTGGCAACTGACGCGCTCGAGATCATACGCTTTTGTTAGTTTTATTGCTAAAATTGTTTTGCTTTCGTTTTATAAGCGTTTAAAACTAGGTTTATGTAAAAGTATATAAGGTTTGAACGTGTAAAGTGATAGAATTACATTAATTACATTAAAATTTTTGTGATTTTCATTTTGGTTTTTGCGATTAGCACTTGTGATCGCAATAGTAAATCTCTTTCGTGCCTTTTCTAGTTTTTTCTTTTAAGTTTTTTTTCTCTTTTCATTTTCTTCCTTTGGTGTGAATAGCTTTTCTCTTGGCTTGCTTTACGGTTGCTTCGGTAGTGTAGATCTTACGTTAATTTAAGAGAAAATTTAAGAGAAAATTTTTCTGATTTGTATTCTCTCTGTTTTTCGTGCTTCCAGTTTGGTTCTGCTTTCTCTTGTTCTTTTGCTCCCTTGTTACAGTGACAACGTAACGGAGAAGTTTTATAAAATTTCTTAAATTTGTAGATAAAGTTAGGGTAGTGGTTTCTTTTGATTTTTTTTTCTTTTTTACGTTAATAATTCACTTCTTTCTTATCGTTGGCTTGACATGGAGTGCTTATATAAACAGACCCGAAATCGGATAGATTCGATTTTTGTTGGCTCTGCGAGCGCTTTGGTCATGCAAAGTCCGCCGGTATTCTCGGCCGTGCTGCTGACGCAGTCGCTGACCCTTCTAAAAGTTTAAGATGGTCATGTCCTGACTATAGGCAGCGGGACATTGATTTTTACAAACTTTTCACGGAGACGCGAAATGGTTTCTCGGAATTGAGTAGAAATCTCGGCTCTTTGTGGGAGATGTTTGAGCTAATTAAGTCTAAGTTTGATAAGTGCCGTTTTATTGAGCACTCATCTTCTACCCAAGCCAGAAAAATAACTACTCGTAGAGTAGCGTGTGGAACGTCACCTGTGAGTTCTTCTAAATCTGATTCGTTGGTACAAGTTACCGCTCCCTCTAACTCTAAAATGAACAGTAATGTTTCCGATATTGCTGAGTCGCTTGGTAGCAAAACAGTTACAAACAAACCGGCAAGTCCGTCGGTTTTAAGCTACGCCGAAGTGGCAAGGGTATCTCCGCCCAGAGCCGCCACTCACTCTAATCAACGTTGAATTGATCACCATTCGTGCGAAAATGCCTAATAAACATCTATTTATAACCTGCTCCTATATTCTCCCAATTTCCATTTACAAGAAACACACTGCCCTCATTTGTGAAGTGGCCAAGCGGTCTAGACTTAACGATTTGGCCGTTGTATTGGGTGGTTTCAACTTGCCTCAAGTCACTTGGTGTAACAGTGATAATTCCCGCTGTTTGATTCCTACTTCAACGTCTGATAGGGCTGTTGTGTTCTTTAGTGAATTGTTTGATCATAATTTGGGTCAATATAATCGTACCCCTAATTGTAATAGTAGACTGCTTGATCTCTGCTTTTCTAACTTTCCTGAGGTTAACGTAAATCGTTGCCCACCTTTTAGTTTACCTGAGGACCCTTATTATCCATCAATGCGCATTTCCTTTCAACATATGGATGATGGTTCGTTGAACTGCGTTAATGTGCCAAATCAAACTTTTTTAAATAAATTTTATGATTTTCATAAAATCAATATTGTATTGCTAAAACATCGTCTTTAACATATGAGGCTTGATTTTTCAACCGGTAGTATTGAAAGCTTATTGTCATCGTTTTACAATACATTATATCTAGCTATTGCTGCATCTGTTCCGATCAAGCAGTGTCGACCTCGAAGCAGGTGTCCCCCGTGGTTTAATAAGACAATTAAATTACACAAGAATAGAAAAAACTCGCTATTCAAAAAATATTCGAAAAGTGGCTCTGCGCTCGACTATGTCGCTTACTAGGTGGCGAGGCATAGATTTAACTCCCTCAACCATCATTATTAAAGCAGATACCTTCAGTTCATTAAATACTCTCTGTTTGCTAATCCTAAATTCTTCTTTAAATTTGTTAACTCTAAAAGAAAAATTTCCACATATCCCTCTCATGTTTCTTTTAATGGCTCTGATTCCTCGGATGATTTTGAAATCTCAAATCTATTTGCTGAGTATTTCCGACGAAACTTTTCGATTGCTAATTTCGATTTATCAGCAAACTACCCGTATCCTATAACTAACTCGGTTTCAATACCTAACTTGGTTATTTCGGAAGATGACGTTTTTAAAGGGTTGAGCTCTCTGAAATACAGTTGTTCGCCTGGACCTGATGGAATTCCATCATGTATACATAAATCTTGCGCTGTCGAGTTATGTGGTGTGATCTCAAAGATTTTTAACATGTCCTTGTATTCAGGTGTTTTCCCTTCATGTTGGAAGAGTAGTTTCCTTATTCCTATCCACAAGAGTGGAAGTAGACAATTTGTTGAGAACTACAGAGGCATAGCCAAGTTGAGTGTCTTGCCCAAGTTGTTCGAGCGTATTGTGACTCAGCATTTGGCCTTTGCCATTAATTCGTATATTTAGCCGCACCAGCGCGGCTTTCGGAAAGGGCGATCTACAGTCACCAACTTGTTAGCGCTTACCTGCCATGTTTTCAAGGCTTTTTCTAGTGGCTCTCGCACAGATGTTATTTACACTGATTTAAGCAAAGCATTTGATATGGTTAACCATAACTTACTTATCTTTAAACTCCAAGCCTCTGGCTTCCCTTTCTATTTAGTGAAATGGATAAGCTCTTATCTGCACAAAAGATCCTTTGGTTTGTTCAACTTTATCACCTCGGATGAATTCCCGGTTATATCTGGCGTACCTCAAGGCAGCCACTTAGGTCCCATTTAATTTAGTTTATACATTAATGATCGTCCATCGGTGGTTAATTCCAGCCAGATCTTAATGTATGCTGATGATGTGAAACTGTTTTCCTCTTTCTCTTTTGAATCGCAGTCACATCAGCTTCAAGGTGACTTGGATAATTTTTTTGCATGGTGCTCTGTGAATCTTCCGAAACTAAATCTGAATAAATGTAAGAAGCTTTCTTTCCCAAAAAGAAGTCATTCATTACTCAGTATTTCATAGGTAAGTTGGAGGATGTCGATTCGATCACAGATTTAGGAGTTCTATTTGACCACATGTTACATTTCAACGTGCATATTGAGCTCTCGATAAGCAAAGCTAGGTCTGCGCTTGGTTTAATAAAAAGGTGATCCAAAGAGTTTGATGATCCCTATATTACGAAAAGGCTGTACATGTGTTTGGTTAGACCCATACTCGAGTATGCTTCTGTTGTGTGGTCTCCTTCATATAGGTGCTACGTAGATTCAATTGAATCTGTTCAAAAGCAATTCTTGCTGTTTTCCCTTAGGAATTTGGGTTGGGGCCCGATTGCCTCTCTTACACCCTATAAATATAGGTCGCTTCTGCTGTCCTTACCGTTTCTTGAGAAACGTAGGTTTGTTCTTGGCGTTTCCTTTGTAATCAAAGTAATAAATGGTGCTATTGACTCGCCTTTATTACTTGGTGAAATAAGCTTTAATGTCCCTAACCGCTTCTCTAGGCACTTTATCTTGGTTAAGCTTAGTCAGTGTAAATATAATTATGAGCTGTTTAATCCGCTCAGAGTAGTTTGCAAACACCTAAATGACGTCTATCACTTATTCTCGTTATCGGACTCTTTAAAGTCCATTAAAGCAACATTGCTTAATATGCGCGATTTACCCATGTCTTACCTAAACTAGCTTTTATCTTTAAAATTCGTTACGATTGGAAAATGAGTTGTTGTTAACTATTTTCGGTTGCCAGGCTTATGCATGTTTGCGATTTGGTCCTGTACCGGTTGTAAGTGTGGCTCTATGCTGGTTGTGTAGATGCTTTTTTTCTTTTTTCTTTTGTTTTCCTTCTTATTTGTGTTATTGTACTTATACTCAGTTTTATTATTAATTTAATATAAGTTTTGCTTTAAGTGCCAATTGAACTCGACTGTTATTTGTTTAGTTGAGTTTCATGTATAAGTAGAATTAAAATAAATAAATAAATAAATAAGATTTAGGCGGACCATAAATATCGACCAAAAAAGGAGATGAACCATAACTTTGAAGGAATTGAAAAAAATTGCAGAGTTAGCAAATTACTGGCAGCATTTTTTTCTACCAGCTGAGCACTACCTTACGTAAACTTCTAACGGAAACGATAATAGGAAACAACAACTCTGCAAATGTAACTTCGAATTGAAACAATTAATCTCAAGTTCACATCAGTTATAATGGCTCAAATGATTGTTATGTTTGCATTGAGCTTTGTGCAAATGTTGATAGAGAAATGGAACGTCTTTCGTCTCTCGTAGGATCCCTCCTTCTTTGAATCAAAGATATTAATTTAATTGGTTTCAAAAGCTCAAAACAATAAGCAATAGTAAAGCTAAACTCCTTTTCAACAACCCACAAAACGCAAATAATTTTTTGAAATTCAATGAGTTTAATGCATGAAATTTAAAAACGGATATTCCTCGGAGCTTCGCTGAAAAATTTGGAGTTGTACGAAAGACTCGAATTAGTATTGATGAATTGAAACATTATAATAATTTTACATAAATCGGTGACGAGGTTATATAGTCGACGTCCTAATGAACAACAAGTAACAGATTTATTCCGTCAAACATATGTCAAAATTCAAATGAGTTTAAAGGAAATATTATCCCTAAAACGATAAAACTTTGTTATTGTATACAGTAAAAGCTCCTTATTCGCGGGGGATACGTTTCATAAATATTCCGCGAATACAGAAACCGTGAATACGGAATGGTAATCTATATGGGATTATAAGAGATAGGTGACAAAATAAAAAAAGAAACCGTGAATACGGAATGGTAATTTATATGGGATTGTAGGGGGTACGTTCCTAGAATAAAAAAAAAAAAAATATAAAAAAATCAATTTAATTGAAATTTTTGAACATTTTGATCAATTATCTTAAGGCTTAGGCAGTGGTTTGAAGAATTTTGTAAGTTTCTTTTGCTTGGCAGTTTTTAAAAGCTCCTTCAATTCAGACTGACACGCAGCAGTCGCATTAGCAATTTGCCTCTTAAAAATAACACTTCGTTCCATAGACGGATCAATGTTCATAAAGAAATCGCCAAACTCATTTGCCGTTGTTAAACCTTCACTAAAACTTTTCAAATTAAATGTCACGTTTCCAGCGCTTCTTGACGCCTCTTCTTCAATTGGGGGTAAATTTAACATTTCGTCCAAGTCGGTTTCAGGCAAATCTTCATCTCGCGATTCAAGCAATTCCTGAATGTCATTTGATTCTATCTGTTCGAACCCATCTCGTCCTATTCCATTCGCGATTTCGGCTATATTTGCAGTCAAAGTTTGAACTTGCACAGATACTTCGTCATTTTCCGCAGTCAGAGCAGGCCATAGTTTTTTCCAGCATGACTTCAATGTGTGTGGCTTCAGTTTACGATGCATTTTATTATGTTTACGATGCATTTTGCTACGCCAAATTTCTTCCGCATTCCATAACATTCATATCAAGATTACATTCCATATTATCCAATATGATTTTGAAGGTTCGTCTAATGTAATAGAGCTTAAAGGCCTGGATTATTCCTTGGCCCATAGGTTGAAGAGAAGGCGTCGTGTTCGGAGGTAAAATTGCCACTTTTATATTTGGATGCATAGTTTCAGGGTTCGCGTGGATGACCTGGTGCATTGCCCAAAACTTAAAGTGCTTTAAAGTGTAAATTCATTTTTTTTAAATAAGTTTCAACTTCAGAAACAAAACAATTCTGGAACCAGTCACAAAAAACCTGCGAATAAAGAAATTTATAGCCGCGAATATCGGAATTGGATCGCAAATTTTTCACCCGCGAATAGTGAAACCGCGAATAAAGGAAGCGCGAATAAGGAGTTTTTAATGTTGTAGAGTGATCGCATACTATCGTATGCACCCACTTGAAGTGTGACAAAATTGTGCCACATCAGCATAACCCTTTTGATAAAATAAAATGTCACACTTCACTTCGCATGTAAACAGTGATAATTCTGTTTATGTAAGAATAATCTAGTGTGTGATAAGGATAATTTAGTAAGCAATTACAATCCTGTTTAGAATAAGATAAGAATAATTTAGTGTAAAAATTTAGTATAAATAGTGCCTAAGAAAATAAAGAAAACCAGTTCTCATAAAGCAACTCAACCAAGCGTTTTACTCGCTAATAGCACTAGGCATTCAATCTGCCTGAACCATTAAGATTAGTGACCGTCTTATGCCGAGATACTTTGGCATTATAAAAGACGTACTGCAGCCGAGCAGCGTAGGGCTAAACTGCTAAACTACATTCATTAACACTTTGGGAAGGATTCATAGGGAATCTTCCCGTAAACAAATATTAAATATAAATATTAGAACGCTACCATATCAAACATTATTACAGTGTACTTCATGTTAATTATCTTATCCTGACAATCAAACAATGTTTTATATGTGGAAGATTTGGCCATATTGTCATATTGTGTAAGAGCGAAGACGCAAGATGTCTTAATTGCTTAACTTAACTTACTTAACTTAATATCCAGTCCGTCCGCTAAACACATATCTCATTTAATGGATATAAAGAAAAATTTGTTAATCCCTTTGAATGTTTAAAAAAACTTAAAAACTTTTTTGCTTCAAAAATTTTAAAAATGCGTGTGATCATATTAGCAAAATTATTGCGAAAAAAAATTTCAATCAACTTCCTAAACAAAAATCCAAACTTCGAGCACACATACATCTCCATAGTTAAAAAAGTCTACAGTTTCCCAATGAAACAAAAAATTTTTTAAGTGAGCACCAAGCTGCAGAAGTTGAGAAACTTCTTAACGAAATTCAAATCACAAAAAATGAAATTTTTATAATATAATATTTAGAGCTTCAGACGTAATGCACACACTTTGTTTTTTTTTTCTAAATTCCAAAGTTGTAAGTTGGTGTATATTTAGTGAAATTTTCTTGTCTGACGAAAATGACCTAAAAATCTCGAATTGTATGGTGGAAAGGCCATACTCACTAAATGGAATCAATTTCATATAGATTCCATACAAATCTTCAGCTGATATCAACCATCATAAAAACAACTGGGGTAAAGCCTTATATAGTAATAATGTTTGTCTACTTTGCCACTAATATTCCAATCCAATACTTTAAAAACGAGACACAAAGACTTTCTTAGATAGACTTTGTGATTTTTTGGACGATTTTCGTAATGTGGTTCTGGCTGGAGACTTTAACTCAAGACACTAGTTTTGGTGTTTGAATTTCGAGTAATACGGGAAAAGCCGTTTTAAACATTATAAACTGTACTTTCTTCAGATTAAATAGAGGTACGCCTAACTTTTTGGACTCCTGTGGTGATTTGAGTATTAGAAGCTCGTTTGATATAACCATTTCGAATTCTACTCAATTAATTTCCCACTGGAGTACCATGAAAGATGTTTAAATTACTATTGCATTGCTCATCTAATGGTAAATAAGATCCTGAAATTCCTCAATACAAAACGTATTTCAAGAAGAAACAGCGAATTTTAAAACAAATTTACGGAGAACGAAATTTTTCTCTCCAAAGCCATTTTCTGCTATTTTGCCGCAATTAGCAAACAAAAATGTTCGAGATATGCTAATTGCATCAACTTTAACATTCGCGAAGAGATGCAAAAGGAATGGAAAGTGGTGGTAGGGTTCTTTTAATTAAGGAATGGAGCACTAATGGGAACGCGAGATCTTTTTGAAAGTTCTGCAGTTGTCATCGCCACACTAAGAGAGCTTTTAATTTGTTAATATGGAATGAAGCCAATAAGTTATACCTAGTCTTGCTTGAAAACAACTCTTTGGCTTGAACTCATATCTTTATTCTCCCTTACAACTACCTAATGATTCTTGTTAAGTGAATTTATGATGATTCTGCACGAAAAAAAAATCTTTTGCTGCGGAGTGTGATTATATTATCTTATATCTGTTCCGTTATATCTTTTATCCGTTCTTATGAAGATTACAAATTCCATGGTACAATTCCAAATTCACTCAAAATTATAATTTTCCCTCTCCACCACTTATAATCTTGCCAACTATGTTTACAAAAGAATGCAGACTTTTTGGAACAAGCTGCTAAGTCTCTCCCGCCTGACACCGGTTTCCATTCTTACAGTCATATCTACTGCACTGACGATATTTGAGAGGATTTTACAAGCTAAAAAATATTCTGGAAGAAAGAATTATTACACCGTCTTTTAACAGTCAGATGATAGTTTCCAGGGCATGTGAAGTCTCCAGCAACGTTCCCATTTAAAATTTTATCGTATTTATGAAAAATGTGTTTACCACTGTTGTGTCTTCCGGCCGCATGTCGGAAAAGACATCGATTATACCAAAACAGTGATTTCACAATTGATGCCACTGACGGTTCAGTTGCTCAAGGAGTGTCAAGTTTAGCACGGAACATTTGGCAAATTTAAATTTTTGGAAGAGCTTTCTTTCAAGTTGTACTGAGCTTCTAAACATTAGACAGGTAGTTCATCTTACCATATCTAGAAGTTGTAGCATTTCGTTGTATATTATAATATTTTTTACAAATGTAGTAATTGAGATTGTTAATCTCCTTCGCTGAGGAAGTAACGTTTAGAGGAGCATAAGAGAAAAGAAACAAAAACTAACTTGAGGAAAGGAAAACTGGCCGTACGGTCGAAAAGGGGAACAACATTTTTAAGAAAAAGAAATGCAATACGAACAAAGTATATTTGAAGAGAAAAGTATTTAAAGAAAAACGCTTTGGCTAATCGTTTAACTTGCGTTTATATGCGTTCTCACATTTTTTATCAAAGAATAAGCGTATTAAAAAAATAAATGAAAACTTTCCATCAAAAAAAAACTGCCGACATTGGAATATGAGCAAACACATACCAAATCCCTACATCTCGCCGTATCTAAAAAGCAGACATACGTGGTACAAATTCGCTAAGGTTGATTTCTACGGCAATTTACCGATAGGAAACAAACTTCACCATGAAGTATTCAAAATTATATCTTTTTAGTACACAAAGATTCAGTTTTCGTAGAAACAGTTATAGAGAAAGAGCAGTCAAAAAATTGCCCCAACAAAATGAAATTTTTCATACAAATTTGGAATGTCTAAATATTCTGTAGTGTAGAATTACAGACATAGCAAAATCTCATGTTGGAGATATAGGTGATGTATCGCCCTTAAGGCCTCTGTCACGAGCGCATCATATGCTAATTATAGTTGAAATATATTATCACATATATGGGAACGAAATAATTTTGTGACCATTAATTCTTAAATAATAAGAATAGCTCAATAAGCTGGCTGTAACTTGTTAATAAAGAAAGTGAGCTTTTAGCTAAATGATTGCAGATATAGAAGCAAAACAACTATCTAATGATGTCATATGTATAAATTGAAATGAAAAGTTATCTGGCTGTAAAAGCCCCGTCATATCAACATCGCGCTATCTCGTCTTTTAAAGTACTAGTTCCTACTGAAGTTATAGAATGTGACGTGGTTAAAAAGTCTAAACCTGCTGATAGAGTCGTTCAATTTGCCGCAAGTCACTTGGTGTTATAGTGATAATTCTGGTTGTATGGTTCCCACTTCGACATCTGATGGAGGTATTGTGTTTTTGCCAGCCTATACCCAAGAAGAGATCGCACAAACTACCGCCCAATGGAGACCACGGTCAACTACCATCGGTCGGGATATCTACAACTGAATGACTTAATTACCGATTGGCAATCTGGCTTCACCGGATTCGGTCCATTGGTGACCTAATGCTCTATCTCACTAAGTTAATCGTCACTTTGGCGAGCGTAAGATCGTGGCCCTAGATATCTCCAAGGCATTCGACAGAGTATGGCACGAAACTTTTGTTTCCAAAATAATTGCATATGGCGTCGATGGCATTTTCGCTCTATTCATCCCGAGTTTCTTGACCAAGCGTTCGATAAGAGTTGTAAACCGCGGCTATTCTTCATTTGAATTCCATTTAAAGGTACATATGCCATAGGGCTATTCTTTCTTCTCGGCTTTCCCTGGTGTTCATTAACGACCTCTTACGCATAACGCAGAGCCCTACCTACTTGTTTGCTTACGATAGCACTTTGTACCAATCGTTTCCCTTTAGGGGGAGACCATGCAGCAGCCATATACAGAACAAACGCTGCATGAGGAAAGGCGTGTTGAGTTGGGACCTCGTGAAAATACTCGAACAGGGTCGAATAGATAGAGTAAGTTTTAATGCCACCAAAACTAAAGTGCTATCGCGGAGTAACACTGATCAACAACACTTCCCTTTTAGTGGTGTCTATGTAGAAGAATCGGCAACGTTTTATGGTCTCGGTATGATAACACAGAAGTTCGTTGGAGAAAACATGTGGTCGAAGTGTCAAAAAACTCAGCCAAGGGCTTAAGTTTTTTAGGATCATTTATTCCTAGCCAAAATTAGGAAGTAGTTCGCGTATATGCGCGGGAGTCTCGTGTGGGAGAAATGTTAGGTGTTATAAAGACGTTAACCTCTTATTAGGAACATAAATTATGCATTCAGAAGGTACCCGATATATGACTTGGGCCAGCTGTGGGTTTGTTGAGCAGATGTAAAATTGAAAGTGCTTATTAGCACAGAGAGTTCATTGACGATGCGGATATTAGGATAGCTTTGTTGACATGTAAGAATCTTCATTGAGGACAGCGCTATACCAATTTTGTATAAATAATTTGTTATTCTTGCCAATGGAAGAATCGCAATTGATATCCAAGTGGTTACATACGACTAAAGTGCAATGACTGGGAAGATGTGAATAATATTTTGACATTGTGACTTGATTGATCGATAAAGGGTTATATTCATTATAAATTGTAAGTAGTTGGTTGAACTTAAGAGTTTATGTTCCTGGTGCGTTCATGTTGCCTTGATTTTGTCAACATGTATTTTCGGTGTTGCCGCTTTTTATGTTTGTCTTGCGATACGATCGTCGCATAGGTATAATTTTATAAGGTGAGATCCAATTCTCGATACCTGCGTGGTGCTTCTTCCATATTGCAATTATTTTCAGCTTTAATATTTAATATATCACGTATTTGCAAGTTAGTAGGGCATTCTTTATCTAAAGTCGAGCGATCAACACTGCACATTATGCGGAAAGTAGGGGTACAACTTTCAAAATAAAAAGTTATACCGGCGTCACAGGTCGTTACGTTACTGCATTTTTATAACGTTAGGCCAGGGTGTTTGCTCTTTTTTACATCTCACGGCATCTGGGATTCACGGCTGCAGTTTGCTTTGTACCAACCAACATCAATAAATATCAGGCAGCGTAGGTGGATTGGAAACGTCTTGCAGATTCTTTCTCCTTTTCATAAGTCTCCTTTTCCCTTCAAACCGATCTTCCCTCGCATGCATATTTTCATTTATCCGAAAATCATAAAGATTTGGTATCCAAATTGAGCGACATCCTCAATATATATCAAAGATGTACATGTTGTATGGACCTTCGATTTTGAATAAAGTGAAGATCAATTTGCTATCAGAGAAGACTAACAGTTTTTTAATGCCATCTGTCCTGGCTAAACCAACGGTGTATCTGAGAACTTTGGACTCGCTTAGCAGGATACTTGAGCGTAGAAAAATTGGACACTCCAGGACCAACAGAACCATCAGTAGCATAGGCTGTAAAACAATTGTTTAGATAACATTTTAGTCTCCGCCGACATGCAGCTTCCACACCTAGCTGCGGAAGGTTCCCTTCATAGACGTAAGGAGACTTAGAACTTTACACTTGCCGCGAGCAGAGTTTCAGACTAGGGTAGAATTGATTTTGTCGACAGAAATTTCGATAGAAATTTGTGTAGCTGCTAGATATCTTACCACAACTGAAGGTCACGATCAGGAAAAGTGAGGGCCTAGAAATCATTACTTTGATGAGTTCCCTTGCCGTTAGAAGATAAGCGCTCTCAGAAACGGGCAGTTCACCTGAAATAAATCTTTGAATAATTGTGCATCGTTTCAATAACTTGTTTGATACCGTCTGCACTTTTTCAATTATGTAGTGAGGAAAAGCTGCATAGTATGGAATGAACGTAAATGACCCTTGATTACAATGAGGATTTCTAAACAGTCACAGCTTTCTTTGGGGAAAAGTTAGTTTGGAAATTGGTCACAAACGTAATGACATTTGACCTAGACTGGCCAGTCCTTGAGCGCTGCCAAGTATTGTCCTTGGAAGGTAGGATTTGCGTTAATAATCTTGTTGAAGACTTTAATCGACCTCTTCTGGTTCGCCAATGTTCCGTTGATAGATATACTGATAACTCCCTTGGGTCTATTTGCATAATAAATGGCATTTATTTTGTTAGGATTGAAGAAAGTGTTCAAATCAGCACCAGCTTTATAAAAGAAGCTCACGTGATTATTAACTACATCGTTGAAGGGTGTGCCTTCCAGGATTAATGAAAACTCGTCGGCATATTGAAATATGCTTTACTAAAGCTTAAAAGGCAGTGTAAGCAAGCTGATTATGGGTTGAAAATATTATGGCTCAGAAGGCTGCCTTGCGCTAAACCGCCGCACATCTGAACCGTATCAGAGGCCTATAATAACTATGATACGACCTAAGATCCAAACCTCGAAATATAGGAGTATTCGGATCCTTTCCTATGTAATAGTTAAATGCCATAAATGCGCACTTGAAAAGTGTGCCTTTATATAGAAACAAGACATAATTTTTGTGTTCACGGGTATTTCTGGAGTATTTCAAATCAATTCTCTGCACCATTTTTTGTCATATCAACTTCCAATTCTGATTAATTTTCATTGGACTATCATTAATAAGCAAGAAAAATAAGTAAAGACTGTTAAGTATCTTTCACTATTTCACCTAATACAATTATTCGTTCATTTTCTTAATTTCCTGTTAAGGCAAACTTTTAATGAAGTGCCTCATATTAGAAAGTGGTCAATCGACGTGAACCAAACTTAACAAATTTAACTTTAATAAACCACAAATTATATTTTTTTCCTGTATTATACAATGAGATCCAAAACACAAATTTGGTCCACTAAATTTTTATGTCAAAGTCACCAGTATGGATCGACTTCTATCGTAAAATATTAAAAACCACACTTTTTTGGTCGTACGAAGGCTCATTTTTCATGATGACTTTTACATAAGATAGTATCCAGAAAATAGACCTAAGTGGTCCAAATCCGGTAAGAGTAATTGCCAAGTCACTTAAGTATTGTCAGCCAATTTACGCCACGGATCGTTTGATCATAGCGACATTCGATATGCGTAGAAACGCTTATACGGGAGTCGATTTAAAAAATTGCTCCATGCGGTCTAAATCTTTTACATCACTGTGAAATGCCGAAATGCTGCAATCAACGATCTTTGTGCAGGAATTTTCAAAAATTATTTTCCAACAATTTTATATGGGGAACGGTCGAAAAATCAATCTACTCTCAATATATTTTCCCTTGGATCAAAACGAGTCAGTGTGCTAAAGTTTACCAAAATATCTTAAAAATTACTACTTCCAGGTTGAAGATGAACAAAATAGACATATCGAGAGTCTATAATAATCTGTGTCAAGGGCGGTTGAAGATCAGCACATTTCATTTAAAACTATTCGAAGTTTTATGTTTCTATGAGAACAGCAAACAACCGTAAACTCTAACCTAAACCTTTCGCCTTTGGGAATCTGTGTTTATATTTTGACGTAGATCACAGATTTCTGTGTATATTATTACTTCTGATATTTTATAAAAGACGCTCCTATTTAATATTAAATACAATTAAATAACAAGATGGTCTGACATCTATTTAAAAACCCAAACTATTAGATTATGATGGACTCTTCCTTTACTGCATTTACAAGCAAATACAGTATGTACATAAGTGGGAAAGCTCCCAAAACAGAACATAACAGAGCCCCCAACTAGTCTCTGTAATTCATCGCTATTATCTGTGTCTAAAAAAAACTATACACGTACGCACAGATGAAGAAGAAGTAGTAGACTTCTTGAAAGCGATGAATAGATTGTCACTGACAAACTCCCCTTCACAAGACTCGGAAAAAACTTAGATCGAATAAGCAGGATGAAATATTTTACCATTAGATATCATAAGCTGATTTCATCAGAGAGAATTAGACAATTATCACTACACAGACTTCCTTTCAGATTTAAAATCGCATTCAATAGTCTCCAAACAATGAAAACAATAACCATATCAGGTTTAGGCGCAAACGAATGTAGTTTCGAACATCAAAATGGAGATCTCTTAATGTCACAGTTCACAATGCAAAGCTTTCCTAAGAAAAAGAATATAAAATAGAAATGAAAATTAAACCACTGTAGTTAATTCGTATCTTCTTCGTTTTCAAATTCACGTGGCCTAATTATCATTCTTTTCTTTGGTACCTAAAACTTTAGGGTGGTAAGGTGTGAAAATTAAGTATTTTCGATAGGGTATGCGATTATATACTTTGTGAATTCATGTTGTAGTGTTAAGACGGAAATAATTATAAGATTTTGTCGGTCCTACAGTGTCTGCCTATAATGTTCTTCGCTTGAGTTTTATTGTGGTGCTTTGCTTCTTATTAGTGCGAAAGCTTATATGGTGGATTAAACTTGTTGCCACGTCATGGCAAGTTAATTTTTAACAATACCTTTTAATAAAGTAAACCATCAAACATAAATTTTATCGTATTTACCTTTTTATGACATTAATAAGAATATGGGGCGGCCATGATTTTAATAGAATGTCTGAATACTACTGCTTAGCCACTTTTGATGAGAAATTTTAAAAATTACAATTTTTTTTTCACATAAGATTTTTGGAAAACGTGCCAGTTCATGCCGGCTAATTAATTTTTCCAAATAATAAATTCCGTAGAGAGGGAAAAGTGCACATTCACGGCGCTTTATTCAGCTGCCGGCCGAGGAAAACGATAACTGGAAAAGCAGGTTAAGGGATTAAAAATGAAACTATGATGGGAGCGGCTGAAAAGACCGCATTGCCCTGCAAATCCTCGGCGATAGCACGAATAAGTGCCGTCTATTGAACCTACCCACTCTTAGTATGGGAGTGGCATCGAGGGAGACAGTTCTACGAAACCTACGGATAGTCATCAACACCAAGCCCGGTAAGGTCTTGATTATGGCATACCGGAGCATCTACTTGAGTTGACGATTTCGAGCTGATGGTGGCAGCATTCCGTTACCTCAGTAGGTTGAAGTGACATCCAGCGGAAGCGGCTTTCGGGCTAATGCTGACGCTCCGTTAAAATTATGGCAACTCTGGGAAGTACGTTGTAGGCCGCACCGTTAAGTTGGTGGGTTTAGGCCCAGTTGAGAAGAGCCCCTGGCTAATGCTGGACCTGGCACTGAACGCTAGTCTCATAAGGGCTAGCATCAACCCATTGCTTTCAAAGATAACCATGCGGTCCTAACAGAACTACACCAGCGGAACCGGTAGCGGCTTCTCAGTTGGGGTCCACATAACGTAAAAAATGAGCATAAATAAAAGCAAAATAGCAACACCGATGCCTGCCGGTTCGACAAAAAAAGCAGACAGTTGGGTTCACGCCAGTGATTTGAGCGAAGAGAACTCGTTTAGGGCGAGTAGCTGAATGCTACGATCGCCGGTTGGCGGTCAAGCCCAGCCACAGTTACCTACAAAACTAAGCAGAGTACCCACGACAAACGCGGGAGACGCGCCTCCCTTTGTACAGGGAGGCGCGTCTCGCGGCTGGGTCACAATTTGAAGGCGCTGAGGGAAATGCTGGAGGAAGGCAAAAGGCGGTCCATTCACAAAGCCATGAGAAATGCCATTGAGGGCATCAGAATGGCGTATGAGCATGGAGAGATGCGTGCTGCTAAGAGACCAGGCCAGGGCCGAACCGAGTGGCAAGGTCGACAAGGTCGATAAAGCCGCTCAAACGACCCCTCCCCCTAACCTAAGAGGTGCGAGCAAGAAAAATGCTCCAGAGGGCGATTTGAAGACGAGCGCCGCAAAGAGAAGACAGCTCGGTGATATAGGCGCACCAACTGCCAAGCGTCGTAACGTGGCCAGTACGACCAAGGGGGCCCCGCAGAAGCCCACCGACCAAGGTACACGGGCTACCGGAGAGGACGAGCAACAAGTGATGGCCAGGAAGAAGAAGGACCGCACACTGCAAACCCGTAGAGCAAAGCCGGACGCCATCGTTATAGCTGCGACCGGCAAGCTCCCCTACGCTGAAATGTTGCGTAAGGCTAAAGGCGAGCCCAAACTCACACAGCCAGGCGAAGTAGTCCACAAGATCACAAGAACGCAGAAAAGCGACCTACTGTTGTAACTGAACAAAAACGGAGCAAAAACGGAGGAGCTAAAGAATGCCTTGACAAATGCCTAAGGAGAATATATGCGAAGGCATAAAGAACCAATATGGGTTCGCAAACGCAGAAGTGGTTAGGCTGAGGAAGGCCTACGGCGGCACGCAAACGGCAATTACCAGCCTGTCGCAAGAGGAAGCCAAGAAGCTACTCGCTCGTGGCAAACTAAGGGTAGGCTGGGGGTGTGCCGATTAAGAAAGCATAGAACATTGGTGAAGTATTACCGCTGCCTGAAATTCGGGCACATTGCCAAACAATGTAAAGGGACATGCGACCGATCAAAGGTCTGCTGACGTTGTGGAGAAGATGGGAACATCACAAAATGCGGACGCTAAACATGTAACGGGGAGCAGCACGTGCCCGCTATTCAAACGTGCTTTAGCTGCTAGAGGATGCAAATGAGAATAATGCAAATTAATCTCAATCACGCCGATGCAGCTGGAGATAGATGGAAAGATGGCGCCAAGAAATACTGTGCCCTGATTACACCGGACGTTAAAAGCGCTTTTAACTCGGCGGATTGGGAAGCTGTCCGTAAGGCTCTTATAAGAGCGCAAGTCCCAAAGTATGTATTAGATACTATAACGAGTTACCTGTGGAACCGTTCGTTGGTGTATGAAAGCGACAACGGTACAGAAGTATATAAAATATCAGCAGGCCTTCCACAAGGGTCAGTTCTTGGCCCTCTCTTGTGGAATATCATGTATGACGACGTCCTGAATTTGCAGCTGCCCACCAGCACAAGAAGTGTTGGATTCGCCGACGACGTGGCGATAATGGTGGTGGCAAAGCATATTGCAGATATCGAAGCGAAATCTACCGAGGCGATCATGCGCACTAAAGAGTGGCTAAACATGGTAGGCCTGGAGCTGGCTGAACGCAAAACGGAAGTTGTGCTTGTGAGTAGCCGGAAGAAGCCAGAGACGTGCAGGATAAGAATCGGGTATCAGATAGTGCAATCAGTGCCCGCGCTCAAATATCTGGGAGTCATTATCGACCACCACCTCAACTTCAGGCGGCATATTGATTACATGGCGAAGAAAGCGGCAGGAATCCAAACGGAACTGGCAAGTATTATGCCAAATGTGGGGGAGCTTAAACCAGCAAAGAGGAAGGTCACAGCCACGGTGGTGACCTCAGTCGTTATGTATGCAAGCCCAGTATGGGCTGGTGCACTGACTGTAAAGAAGGCACTCCGAAAAATGGCGGCGATATATCGCCTTAGCGCCCTGAGGCAGATTTGCGCATTCCGTGCCATGTCGGAGGAAGCAGCGCTAGTACTAGCTGATTCTCTATCTACGAACGTCATCGCGGTAACGAGCTCTCCTCACGCATTATAAAAAGCGAGGGACTGATGGCCTCGTTGAGGGTATGGCAGTCGAGGTGGGAAAGAACCATCAAAGGAAGATAGACGTTCGTTCTTATCCCTAGCATAAGAAGATGGGTTGGAAGACGCCATGGCGAGGTAAACTATTACCTCAGCCAGTTTCTGATGGCTGCTTTCGCAAGTACCTGCACAGATTCATGTACAACAACTCGCCTAACTGCCCGATATGTACGGATAAGGAAGAAGACGGAAAGCACGTAATGTTGTACTGCTGCAGATTTGTGAACGAGATAACGATCGTAATGATCGGTAGTGTAGTAGCTTAGAACGCCGTAGACGCGTTCGCTAGCAATTCCCGCGTGGAGTTACGACAACTGGAGAGAGAATCGGTGGAGAGTGGAGAGAGTGGAAGCCAATAGGATATTCCACTGAGATCCCACCATTGGAAGCGTGCTAACGACAACCAGCTTTCGCGAAGTAATACCTAACGGTGGTCCCGCGGGGGAGAGTGGTAGAAGAAGCGTGTAGGTGTTGTGCGTTGAAATCGTGCATACTACTGCTAATATGTGCCTTCTCTCTGATTTGCTGGAGAAATGTTGTGAACGTTATCGACCCTAATAATAAGTTGTCTTATATAATATAATATATGTCCTTGTTATTCAATGATTATGTTTCATTGGCGGTTAATGTGGTTAATTGGGAGGTAAGGCACATGAAAAGCCTTCAATTTAACTAATTAATCTTTTTTCCAAGGTGTTTTCCAACGAATTTCCAGGAAATTGGCTTTACAAAGTATTCGATAAAGTGTGAGGTTAACTCTGAAAGATTGAATGATCACTTTTTGTTTCCTGCTTATGAATCAGGAGGTTATGTATCGGCACGCTTAAACTTTCCAATTTAGAGTGTTCAGCGAGGACGGAATATGTCTGGCTGTGCATTGCCAAGCAAAACAAATGCTCTCGGGTATGATAACGTTAGTATCTAGTTTATACAACTGATCCTCCCAAATGCTGCTGCACCTTTGACTCATGTATTTAATCACATAATAACAAGTTGCTCAGTTTCTGATCGTTGAAAGATAGTAGTGGTAACCGCTATTGGGATAGATGCATCTTCTATCCTTCCTTTCGCTTTATTAGCATTCTTCTCGCTCTGTGAAAAGTCTTTTAACGCCTGATAACAGATCACATTGGGTTGCATTTAAATACTACATTTAATACGATTTTACATAGTGCTAATCAATCAGATTATAAGCCTGGGCGTAGATACAACACGCCAGTCCTTACAGTTTTAGAGGACATTCGTCCGAGGTATGATAAAGGGGATTTGATCATTATTATTATGATTGAATTCTCTAAGGCCTTTGACACTGTTGACCATTAGTTATTATTGCAAAAGCTTGTATTATATCATGGTTTCAGTTCGCCGGCGATTAACTTAATTAGGGCTTATTTGGAAAATCGATTAATCTTCATCGGAGTTCAGCTTGGTTACATCTGAGGCCCGGCAAAGATCCATTTTTAGTCACTTGTTATCTCGATTGTAACATTCACTTATTTGCTTAAGATGCACGAATGTATCTCTCTTCGCTTGAACTTGTTGAGGGACCTGGTCCAGCGAAGAACTGATGATTCTGAGCTAATTGCCTTCTGGTCTGATTTTACCGGTTTACAATTAAATTCAAGCAAAACTAACGCCATTGTAATATCATCCACAGGCTTTGATTCCTTATCATTGTTAATTCTAATTCCTTACACAACATCTTCAGCAAGCGGCAGTATGATAGGATATAACAGTTTGTGCGACAAACAGTCGCACATTAACTATTAAGTATAGCAGCGATTATTATTGTATAATGAAATTGTCGCAAATAATTATTACTAATAATTAATAAGTTAAACTTAAATATACACATCATAAACTTTAGAAGTTTTTTCATTAAGTTTAAAATTTCAAAATATAGTTTTTAACATTTTTTTATTTGTAGATTTATTCACTTGAACTTTTAATATTCCTTATTTCTATTATTAAAAACCTTCTTTCTTGTTGCTATTATTTTGTAAAATTAAGTGGGAATTGCGTCTTATCCATTTTATTGTTCTTTCTTATTCTTACTATTTACAATTAAGAAAGTAATAATAAAGAAAGCCTTTTTGGTTAAAGAAAACCACTCTTATAGTGTACTTGGGCTTGTTCGATTTTTATAATTCCTTTCTTTTATTTTAACTATGAAGCATTTTAGCTACAATCAGAAATTATAAAAAGAAAAAGCATTAGCGGTATTCTGCGATTTCATGAGTTATTGCCCTTTTGCAACGAACAACGGTAAACGCAGATCGACAGAAGCCCTCTACACTTATGTACGCGAACTTTACACAATTTGTGGTTTTTTAATTACTGATGCCGTAAAGAATTTCATAGCATACATATAATATAATATTCTCGCTTCCCCTTACTTCATTACTTGTGTTCCTGCACTATCTTCATTTAATTAGGAACGTAACAGTAATAATACTAAGATAAGAGTAAAATATAGGAATATAAAGTAATAACGTTATTGTATGAAATTTAATGTTAGTAACAACAAGATGCGATACGATACGAATGAGATGCTAATATTATATCACCTATCAAATATTATGATATTTTGAAGGCTAGACGTAAATGCTATATATAATTTTTATGTTTTCTACATGCCTACGTAGGTGCATATCATTCCTTCTAGAGAAAAAAGGCTTCTAAAGAAAATAATAACCGCTCTGCCAGGTTTAAGATGACACGACGCAAGTAAAAGAAGGATTCATATATTGCATGTAGATTATGCCATTTCTATAGAAATAGTTATCTTACTAAAATACGGTATTCGGCAACATTGTCTTTAACTACAATAACGCTTATTTATGCATATCTGTGAGCAACATTTCTTCCTCTGTATTGTAACACAATTTAAATATAAGTACGCTAACGTATAAATTTGCTGAATTTTTATATTATAGCAAATGTTCTTGATGTGAACGTTTATTGAGTATGCGTATTGAGTATGCGTAAACAAAGCTCGTATGTTGCTTCACCAATTTGTATCGACACTATTGATGAGATAATCCCGAGGACTTTATCTATTGCAGAAACGTTTCAACAATAGTTACTCTAGTCGGGCATTACACCTTTGCAAGTTTCCGTCATTGACCGCCCTGCCAAACATTTCAAAACCTAGGTTTCAACAGGATGTCAAATGTTTGGTTAGACGAAAATAACCTGCCTAATACGCTATGCTACAGTAGAAAAGGAAGAAATGCAACGAGTCTCACTTACCAACCATGAATGTATAACTTAAATAAGTAGAAAAATACATATAATTAAATAAGCGAAAGGAAATCAAAAAACTGTATCTTCATTTTAGCATATGTTAATATACAGTACTTATTTGCAACAGATACCGACAAAATTTCTAGCACAAGCACAAAAAATAAAAACGTTTTAGTTGCTCACCCTTTTACAATAGTAAACTTAAGTCATAAAAGGGTGTGCGCAAACATGCAGGCGAGCTTATAGCGGTCTAATTACTTTTCGTTCTTAGACTTCCAAAAGGAAGTAAATTTCTTTAATCCGTGTCATTAACTATAACCTAAATAATAGCAAATTAAGAAACGCAGAAAAAAATTTCTAAAACTTTTCGTTTTCTATGCATTATGTTGGCATTATATTGTTATAAGCGGTGTAGCATTATCGATTTATCGTAATCTATCCGTTAAATAGTCATTTATGCTTAGTTTAGAAGATGTTTATTTATGGAAAAATGCCCTATGAATCTTTCCCAAGGGTGACCAAGTGTTGTTGGTGTAATGTTGCGTTCATTTGGAGTTGTGGAATATTTCCCTATGCTGTACGGCTTTAGTCCGCCAAGTCAATCTGCTTCTTTTGGTACCAATACAAGATCGGCTAGAAGCAGTCCCTATCAAAAATATTATTTTAGGCGGATGGAAAGCCTTCGGTTTACGAGCGAATAAAACGCTTTCAGTGAACTGTCTTGCAACAGTTGGTTTTATTTAAATTTCGCCTGCCTTTTTATACTAAAATTATTAAATTAAATTATGCTAACGTAAACATAAAATTTTGACCGATTATTTTAATTGGAACGCCTAGCATCGTATTGTATTACGAAATGCAATACTCAGCCAGTTGAAGTGTGACGTAATTTTCGTTTTTCTTTTGGCAAAAGAATTATGCTGAATTTGCATAATAGTAGAAACGACATGAAACACAAAAAAAATATATAATGAATATTGCTTTATGAAGGATAGTAACAAAATATAAAAAGTAAGAAAATTGCGTCGATCGTTTACACCCACTACCGTTATCCTTAAAAGCACAAAAAAAAAAAACTAAATTGTCGGGTTCTATAATACAGAGTGGGCGCACCTGATTTTTTCTATTTTCAAAGTAGGTTTGTAGGCGTGTCCTTTGAAAAGTTTAAATTAATTCTAAATTCTTTTGCAAATTGGAGGCGATGTTTTCAGTTTCGCTAAGGGGAGAATGTTTACCACAAATACTACACAGTTACGCAGGCGGACAGACGGACATGTTTAGGTGAATTCCAAATTTAAAACTGGCCAATAATTTACACACTTTATGGGGGTTTTGAAACTGAACTGAATACTATAATTCAAAGATAATAGTGCAAATATAATATTTTATTATATAGCATAATATTATACAGACTTATAGTAAAGTTTACACTATCGTGTAGTCATATAAGATGATTTGTTTTTTTTACATTTGTATGTAGGTACATATCAAAAAAGGTTTTTCCATGAGAAAAGTAAAAAGGCTAGGAAGATTTTGCCCTCCAAGCAAAATATTGATAAAATTGCGAGTAAACGAGAATGGACGAATTTCATGTAAAATTGTGTCTTTCCTATAGAAATAATTGTCGTTCCGGAGTATGTTGTTGGGCAACCATTTCTATACCTGACATTCTCTTTGGTCATGCAAACTCATCAGAAAACTTCCTACCTTTGTGTTAGCATTCAGTGCGAACGTAGCGAAGCTAATATATAAACATACAATTTGTTTACATTATTAGCATATGTAGCGATATGTGGGAATACTTTCTATATCAACAGGGTTGTTCGTTGTATTATTTGGCTGCATATTCATAGCAAAGTTAGAAAAATAGTGTATGAACACTCATGCGTAATGAGTATATGCATGTTAACCATTGGATAATATGGACTGCATAAGCATAACGCACAAATATCTATGATTTTCATGTTGTAGTGAAATGTATATGGATGTTCCTGCAATAAGAGACATATGTTAATGCTGTCGTTGCATACTTGAATCCTTCGTCACACACAGAATAGGTAACAAAAATCATCCGATTTTTCTTTTATTTAAACACTGCTCCGCAATTACTTCTCCTATCATAGATTTTTTTCGTTTATTATGACTTACACATTCTAGGTATGAATATTACAATATGCTTACGTACAAACGTTTATGAGTCTATTGACATGTTTTTATATTTCCATGCACACGTGTATACAATTTCAAGATTCTTTTTTTAACATTTAATAACTTTAATTATAGTTTGAAATATATTTTGACAATTTTTGAGTTTTTAGGTCGGTTTTCTTTCAGCTTTTTTATATCAATACTAATAAGAAATAGAAACTCTAGCTATATGTCTCTTTAACCCAACCCTATCATGTTCACATACTGGATACTTTATATACGCTGATCGAAATTCATTCTCAAAACAGAGAATTCGTGTTTTTATCAACTCCAACATTCCCCATAGACGCATCAATTTAAACAAAGTTTTTACAAATCTGATTTTATTGTGAATCCAAGTAATTAGCTTGCCGAGAAGATTCTGAATAATAAAGTTTTTAACCATAACTGCAACCACGGTGCTTGCTTTATGACTAAAAAGATTAGGACTGCTGCATAATTTCTTATTATACAAAAAAGTTCATACTCAGTTCCGAAGTGAGCTACCAGCTTGCAACAATATTCCAAAACAATTTATAGGAACACTTCAATGAGGATGACATGGAGAAGAGTCAACATGGGGAGGACTCTATACTTCAATGACATTGCTGCAATCTGCACTCCAAACGGGACATTACTCGATGCACTTCCGGAAGATGTTCTTATATTCGTATTAGAACTTGAGAGGTGTCTTATCAAAATAAAAGAGAAAACGCTAGGCTTGGATCGTATTTCATACGAAATGGTCAAACCACTGTCGGCTACAAATAAGCGTAAATGACAACAACTATGTTACATATTCGTTTCTATGGCTAATACTCCCAGCTCATGCAAACTTGCGGTAATCCGATTCAAAAAAATAAGAACTCTTCAGTGGCATCAGACTACCGTCCAATCTCTCTGCTATCTTGCCTCTCTAAAATATTAAAAAAAAATATAGTTTGTAGATTCTCTGGGTTTCCTGAACTTAAAAATTTAATTACGGAGCAACAAATTGGATTTAATTCAGGCAAAAGTGTTCATAATGCTGTAATACACTTTGCATATTTTACAAAGAAGGCATTTTTCTGAAAGAAATCTATTTACAATACTTTCAGTCGACTTTGCAAAAGCCTTTGACAGAATCAGTCTACATGTCATCTTAAACATCTTGAAACCATTGAGAATTGGATTTAAATTTTTCCACTACAATAAATTTTTTATGTCCCACAGGCGTTTCAGAGTTAGAATCAATAGTTATATTTCTTTCTGGTAATTGGAATTCCTCAAGGATTTTCTCTAGGTGTCACATTTTTTCAAGTCGCATTCAATGAAATAAATAAGTTGCTTGCTTGCTAGATCACAAAAATTGAACATCGTCTATATGCCGATGATTTTTATGTTTCAACAAAAGAAAAAAATAACTTCGTAACCATCAATATCTTGGAAAGCATTATAGTAAAAATTTCAAGCTAACCGCTCAGGCGCAAAAATATCGATACAAAATTCCAAAAAGTTACACATTTCCAGAGAACGCCTGTGTGATTCGGAAAGTCGGCATATGTACATAAATAATTTGCCAGTTCAAAATGTGAAAACATTCAACGTTTTAGGGTCACGTTTTCATAAAAATATCGCTGGAAGCTAGAGTACCTTCATTTAAAAAATATCGTCCAAACTATATAGCGAATTCCATACGCTACATTGCTCGGAAAAGCCTTACTTATGAAGACACCGTTGCTTATCATAGCAAAGTGCTCGTTTTAAACAAAAATTGGATATGATTAAAAACGCTCTTATTGTCAAAAGAATCAAGAGATACCAATCTGCAATTAACTCCTATATAGATATTACAAAAGAAATCGGCATTTCCCTAAACACCTACCGAAAATATGAGATCACACCGTAGAAAAATTTACACCTCGATTGTTGCAACATTTCACTCTCAAAAGGAAAAGAAAATCGACCCCAAATCGCCTTTTCAGAGAACTAACCGCAGAGAAAGCTAACCATTTGGAAAATAATGGTTGCCGTCCTCTTTTTGTAGGCGATTCTAAGAGCGATAATCTGTCCATTGTCTACACAGTAGTAGATATCACATAGCAAGTCCAAATTAATCACATCCTACACGAAAGTACGTCATTTACAGCAGAAGCTAGAGAAGCTTTTCTTTAGGCCACAAACTTTGCTTGCAAAGCTAAATTTAAAACGGTTATTATCACAGTCATTTTATCGGTTATAAAGCTATCTGTAAGCCCTTAGATTTCAACTAGAGCACTATTAACACAATAAGAAATACCAATGTCGCGCACAAAATTTAAATTTTTTGAGTTCCAAGTCGTATTGAACTCTTGGGAAGCACACTTAGCGGTCAAATTCGCAGCTTCCACACTTTTAACTATGAACGACACAATAGAAAAGTTTGCGCTTCAAAAGAACATTATGAAAATTATTAAAGAGGAAATTGATCAAAAAATCGGCATTACTATTATCCACACTACTTGCTTATTAATCCTATCCTCATCCCATCTCTGTACCGGGAAAATTAACACCAAAACATCATCATGAAGCATCATCTCCGTCGATTCTTTGTCAAGCTCAATTTTTGAATATGCTTTTTTTAAATTTATTTTTGACATAAATTTTAAGCGATGAATAGTGTGAAATTATAATTGCCTTCTTGCAACGAATCTTGATCAACATCAATGTGTGCATTGACAGCTTCCTTTAAGTCTCAACAGATGCGTAGTGAACTACCACAGTGAAAGAGGGTCAGTAGCTAAAGTTAGTGAAACTTTATATACATTTGCTAACTAGATACTAGATTTCTTTTTCGAATTTTAGCAACTGCAAGAAAGAAATTTCCTGGTTAATGTCTCCACATTCCATTTCGAGTTTTGGGACGTCCATTTGTGATCTTTTGCAGCAAAGAAATTTTCTATATACGAATCTGTACAGTGATCTGAATTGAAAGTTTCGCCAGTTAAACAATCTTGCAGAGAACGAAAGAAAAAGTAATCTGATGGTGCAATGTTAGGACTTTATGGTGGATGTGGTAATACAGGCCAACTAAATTCTAATAATTTTTGCCGGGTGAAGAAAGAAGCATGAGGTCGCGTATTGAACACCAATATTATGTCCGCTGACCAATCCTGGACATTCCTGCTGCACTTCATTTAATTTAGTTAGTTGTTCACGGTATACTGTCGAACAGCTACAACTCTCTTAAGACATAGATCGTATTGATTTTGTTTTAGCGGCATATCGCAGATATTACGTGTTATTTGCACGATAAATCTTTCAAAGCAAAACTTTGGTAAGTGCGTTTTGCTACAGCATTAGTTTCATACACAGTACATGAGTTTATGCAGCTCTTTTATCTTTTTTGAAATAAAACAGTGAAATTTGTTTTATAAGCTTACTTTGATCTTCCATTTTAAAAATGACGTTTGACTACTACAACACAACCGGTCACTTTGAAAGTTTTTTACAAAATAAACATAACCTTCACCTACATGGCTACCTAAAATTTTACGCTAATTATTTGTCCAGCTACCTAAAAAAAGTTAATTTATTTAACCTGGTGTCGGGAAAAACCACACGAAGTTTCCGGATTACTTATTGTAAAGCTCTATATAAATACAAGAAGAAGAATCATCGTGTACAAGAGAATAAACTTGCTCCATAATATCCTTAGAAACCGTTTTCTACCGGCATAAAGAGAAATATACATCTTTAATAATGTGCTCAACTTTCTTCTAAACATATTCAAGGAGTTATTAGGGCCTTCAAAGTGAGCATTTTGTGGTTTCTACTTCAGGTTCAACAGTTTGACTGCAGTGGGATTGTCCATGACTTTCTTTAGTATCTCTAAGCGGTCACTAACACTTCCCGGTTTTAGTTTTTCCATGTTCGAGAATCTAAATGCGCTCAGTTAAGTCTCTTCTTCTGTAGTTATAGGTTGAGCGCAGCGCTCATAGGCCATCCAAGTGGCAAGATCCCATGACCTTTTTCATGCCAATGCAAGCCACTTGATATTTTTTTAACGTCTAGGTACGTTAGCCTCTGTCTGGATATTGTCGGTCGCTGAGTTTTCGTGGCAATTGAGGTCTTCTACTTCGTTTCTGCGGGTCTACTTCCATCGGGTTGCCGTTGCGATTGCGGGAAGTCTCACCGAAAACTTTTATACAGGCTTGTGCCAGTTTAGTTGACGAGGACTTTGGCCTCACTCGGTAGGAGTCTGATGGACTTTTTCGATCCTCAGGTACACCCTGTGCGCCTCAACACGTTCCTGCATTTTTCTCACTTGACATCAACGACACTGAGGCAAAGTCTCAGTTACAGTCATGTTCGCTCTTCTTTTACACTTTTGTTGGATATTCGTCCACTGCCAGGATTAGAACCATCACATTCCTTCTCGCCTAGTTTTGAAGTTCCTTTCAGTACACGACATTCAAGCATTTGTTCTAGTCGCCCAGAAGTTTTCGAACGTCCTCGGTTTCAGGGAAGCATCCCATGAATACCCGTGGTCGGGAGAACTGTTCCCCAAACACGGCATTAAGAGCGGCACTCTCCTAAGGTTTTAGCGTTGGCACAATTGTCGTCAGCCAGTCCGTCATCGTTTTCCTCTCACAAGTGAATATGAACCATATCGATTGGAAAATGCAGCCAACGACTTTAGTTTGCTTGTGCTGACGGCAGACTTCGTCCAGGAGGAAACTGTGTATCGCCTTCAATTGGTCATTTTTCCAAAACGTTTGGAAATAGTCGAACAGGACAATATAAACGTGTTGTGGACTTTCCGATGTTAGAAACAGAAAGGCCGTCATATTTACCACGCTTGCCACGAACTTCACCACACCGGAGAAAGGATGAGTCGGTTGTATGCGTCTGTATGCCTCTTCGAAGTTCACGCCATCCTTCATGGCGCCTCGACTCAGCCTCTTTAGTCAGCCGTGGCCTTCATCACTCTGTGCCATTGATCATTCGGTAATTTCAACCAAAGGTCCCTCAGAAGTTGATTTAGCTTCCTCCTTCCCGCTGGTGAAAGCCGACAAGAACGAGTAGGCATATCACCAATGTCTAAGCGATCCCCGGACATCATCAATTTCGTCTGTAAATTTTACGTTATAAACAAAGCGTGTAGTACCGAGGACAGCACGTTCAAACCTGTCCGCGTTATTCGACGGGCAACCGGAAAGGATTTCAGTACCATAGTTAGTAAGAAACATGAGAAGAAAGGGAGCAATAATGTGTTTAACTCAAAGATGTAAGTGCAAGGTAACGATTGTGTACTTTTTAATTAACTAGCTCTCACTTAGACGGCGTACGTTTGATTTTGTGTTATGTGTGGGTTTCGTCGTTCGAAACTTATTTTAAAGAAAACGAAGGAAGGGTGAAGGACGTACTTTATCTTTGTTTGTTTATAAGCAAACCACATGATGCAATTAATAATAACATCGTATAAAGGTTTATGTTAAAGATTGACCAGGTGACCCCTACATTATGAAAACAAAATGCTAAATCTAAAAAGGGATGATTCAAGAAAGGGAATTAAGGTGACGTTTGTTTTCGACGTCCTGCGGTCAAGTTATTAAAGATATTCTTTCCATCTAATCGGATTAAGTTTAAATTCTGGGAAATTTGGAGACAAAATTCTATACATTTTTTTTCCTTACATGTGTTATATGGATATGTAAGATCGCATTTAAATTTATTTACTTATAGGTAACAAAAAAAAAAGAAGGAAAATAGAATGGTTATCTGCAACGGAACTACGAAATAGACTAATAAAATAAAATAATAAGTATAACTGGTATAAATGTCAATTATAATTAGTATAAATACCAATATATAAAAAAATTATTAAAAAGCGTTTTATACTGGAAATTATAATTATTGGAGCAGTAATGGTTGATGGAATGTTTTCAATAAATGGTACAGTGAGCACAATTAATCGTAAGCAGTGAACAAGCAAAAATATGCGTAAGCTTCATATATACCCAAATCATGCGTATACAAATCATCCGGAAAAAATAATTAAAGTTCACAAAATGATTTGATATGCAGGCACATCGTGTCATAACTCCTCCAACATTTATTCTCCCTTAAATTTATGATGTTTCTAGCTCCCTTAAATGAATACTTGTTAATATGCTCTGATTTTCTTAACAAATTTTTAAAACAAACCGAAAATATTGAAGAGAAAATACTGAACTATGTGCAGTGAGGATGAAAACTAATCATCTTAATGATCATCCTAATGATCACTTACTTATCTTTGATTTTTTGAAATTAATATTAAAATTTAAACCTGAGAGACTTCTACTTGCCATCTATAAATTTTATTAATTTTTATTTGCTTGCCAATGCAATAAGGAACTTAACGCGCAGCTTACAGAAATTGAAAAAGTCTAAATTTGGTGCAATTTGTTACAATTGCATTGATACGTGTTACACTATTGATACGTGGAACCGAGAAATGAGGTATGCTTTCGTACATAACTAATGTTACTGATAAAACAACTCACAATTCCGAATCTGTGTAATTAGTTTACTTACTCATGTTATCTTGGCAAAAGTTGTGTAAATTAATAAATCAATAAAGTACAGCGCATTTAATATATAAGATTGTTGAGCAAAATTTACCCAATCGCTTTAGTTAATTTGAAAGAACCAATTACGTAAAGATAGCGATCTCTCCGAAATCGTTGCAAGGATCATCGGGAGCAATAATTTGCAATAAGCTATGTTTAGTATAGTAGGTCATTATCTAAGTCTTTTTTAAATTTTTTCCGAATTATCTGATTAATATAAAGCATTGACCATCTTTCCCCCCTCATAAGCAAAGATTCTGTAGTGGAGCGGAGTAGCTTAATTGTTTGCATGTCGAGTTGATGTGCGGACTGGAAAAATACTAATTTATGCTTATGATTGATTTAAAAACATATGCTTCTTACTAAATTCAGTAATTTCAGTTTTTATTATTTTTTATATATGTGTAGGAATTGTCAGATGAAAAGTTTAATAATTCAATATGAAGACATTGCCAGGTAAACATATCTGACTTTTAAAACTTCTGCGAATTTAAGAACACACATAACGAGTTTTATTCCAAAGCAGAATGTAAATCAATCCGCTTTTAAACCAGGATTAGTTCATATAAAGCATGTGACACTGGGATATAAGAAAAGGGAAACTGAGAACACCTGCATTTTTTAAAGATAATGGAAAATTAGTTTTTTTCATAGGCATAACCTCTATCAAATAAATGTACAAACATTTTAAAGCCTGTTCTATGGACGATGCTGTAGCACAAGAATTAAAAAAATTAAACACGCCTACCCAATATTTTATTGTATCAAATTTAATTATTTTTTCAATATCTTTGTAACACGCAGAAACAAGCTTCAAAAACCTAATAAGGTATACAAATTCTTGGCCAGTTACAACCCTTGGATGCACTTAAACGTACCCGCTTGTTCGTCTGTTCATCTGTCTAACTTTGTAGTATTTGTGGTAAACATTCTCCCGTTAGCGAAAACAAAGATATCGCTTAAAAATTTACAAAAGAAATTTGACTTGACCTAAACTTTTCAAAGGACACGTTTCAATGTCGAGGGACGGACCGGTCTGGTCGAGTAGGGCAGTCAGAATCAGGGCAGAGCCGAAAACAACAACGCAAATAAGGCAGAAAGAAAAACTGATTACTGGACAAGCATAACGAGAGAACGCTCTGAACTGCCAAAGGGATAGATTGATGACCTGTAGGGTAAGTAAGAAATATTAAACAACAAGGTGAATAGATTTGATTGATATTTTGTAAGCAAAGTAAGAAAAATGAATAAACACAGTGAATACTTCTGAAAAGTCAAACTATTCTTTAAACAAAAAAAAAAAAAAATTGAAAGCATTTGACATTATCCTCAGTAGTTTCCCAAACCTTTTCAAGTGAGTGGTTATTTCACAAATAAGCAAATAATAAACAACCATAAGGCATAATGGCCCCGGGGCCGCCAGATAAAAACTCGAATAGATTTCATCTATTAGCTGACACATCCCCCCAAAGAAAAAAAATTACAAATTCTGACTTTCCGGTGTTGCCAATTAGTAACATCACTCCTATTGACAAAAAATATATTGTTATTTCTTCAACCGATGCTAGAGTAACAATTTCCCAAATTAGCCCTTTTGGTATAAAAAAGCCCTAGATAGCATTACAACGTACATAGACTCTATCTCGAATCTACGCGACGGGAATCTACTGGTCCTCGCTGGGAATCCGCGCGCAACCGAAAAGCTGATTAAATCGAAATCTTTAGCTAATCTATATGCTATTTTCGCTAAACTGCATGAGAAACTTAACTCAGTTAGAGGCGTAATTTATGCCCCTTGCTTAAAGCATGTGCTGGAAGATGAAATTGTCCGCGAAATGGGCAATCAAGGAGTGACCGAAGTATATAAATTCATCAAACTGAATGATGACGGAAAAACACGCTCTCCTACAGGAAGGATTATTTTAACTTTTGATCGCTATCGATTACCGCGAACAGTTGATGTGGCGTGGTATAAATGTAAAGTAGAACTATACATCCCAAATCCTATGAGGTGTAAAAATTGCCAACGCCTGGGTCATACGACAAAAAGATGCACTAATGCTGCATCTTGTGCTAACTGTAGTCATCCTCCACATGCTGAAAGCTGTACCCGTAGTTTCTGCAAAAATTGCAATGATCAACACTCAGCGTTAGACAAACAATGCCCACGTTTTGTACAAAAAAATTACTGTAGCATGGGCGAAGCGCGACGCACATACCGGGAAAGAAATCCATCTGTAGCCCATGGAATTGACAAAAGTAATACCTATGCTGCTGTTGCCTCGCAAATCACGCCTAGTAAGACTTTAACTGCAACTGCTTCCAATGAAAAACCTGTTCCACCATTAACCAAAAATTATATTGCGAAACCAGTTACATCACTTGCCAAAGATAATATTGAAAAAACCAAAGCAACTGCAAATATTGAAAAAATCAAAACAACAACACATATGCTAAAATCTAATATACCAAATTCTCCAGAATCTCCAGCTCTCAACTTTACTCAACATATCACAAGTGGTAATGAATCCATTCTTTCATCCATTAATCAACCTTCGAAAACCAACGCAACTGCAAATATTGAAAAAATTAAAACAACAACACATTTGCTAAAATCTAATATACCAAATTCTCCAGAATCTCCAGCTCTCAACTTTACTCAACAAATCACAAATGTTAATGAATCCATTCTTTCATCCATTAATCAACCTTGAGTTTCAAATTATTCACGTGCGCCAACCCGTTGCGCTTCAAATGTACCAAATCACCTAAATACAGATTATTCTGCTAGTAAGGATAAATCATTCACGAAAAATTCCTATAGCGACCTTCTCGACGGAGACGCTGACATGTCAACTTAACCCTCCCTCCACTCTGCTTACATGTCATTACAATTAAATAAAGTTTTTAAAATTCTACAATGGAACATTAAGGGAATTGTTAATAATTTTGATGAACTCCGTACACTCATAAGTGATTTTAATCCAACCTTTTTATCGCTTCAAGAAATCCATTGTAGAAGCTCTTTTAATCCTATTCCACCCAAATCATATACTGGATACTTCACGAATGCTGATCAAAACTCATATTCCAAACAAGGAGTAGGTGTTTTTATAAAATCAAGTATACCTCACAAACGCATAAATTTAAGCTCAAATATACAAGCTGTAGCGATACAAATAATGTTAAATATAAAATTTACAGTGTTTTCGCTCTATATTCCACTTTCGCAATCGTTTTCTCAGCAAGAACTCTACAATTTATTCTCCGTACTTTCCCCCCCATTAATTATAAGCGGCGATTTCAACAGCTGGAATGTCATCTGGGGCTCATCAGTGAACAACACTCGCGGTACTGTTTTAGAAAAGGTCTTTTTTCAAAGCAACCTTTGCGTTTTAAATGATGGAAAACCAACGCACTTCTCAACTCATCATACTTTTTCACATATTGATTTAACATGTTGCTCTCCCTCACTTCTTCCTTTGGTTTCCTGGTCTATTTCTGATGATCTGCATAATAGTGATCACTTTCCAATCATAATCGATCTTAAACTTTCAACGTCCTCTGCTACTCCAGGAAAACAGGCCTAATTCCTCCTAGATAAAGCGGATTGGATCAATTACTCCAAACAGATGGAGTCATTTTTGAATTCAAAGCTATTTAACGGGAACTGCAACCATGATGCTGCTATTATGTCTAAAGCGATTCGCACGGCTGCTCATCTTTCTATTCCGCAATCCAACACCTCTTTTAAACGAGCTAGGGTTCCTTGGTGGAACAACACGCTTTCGTTTTTGAGGAAAAATAAAATGGATCTATGGCACCGCTTTAAGAGATGTCCTGATCAGACTCACTTGTTATTATACAAAAAGGCCAATGCTCTATTCAGGAAGGAATTACGGAAATCAAAGGCACTTAGTTTCGAACTTTTCTCGAGACGAATTCACAGAAATACATCAATGAAAGTTGTCTGGAACAAAATCAACAGACTTAATGGGACTTCAAACCTGAACGAAATTTCTGCCATCTGCACTCCCAATGGAACTTTAACTGACGCAGATGAGATTTCTAATTACTTTGGAAAAGTGTGGTGCGAATACTCCTCTGACAGCAACTTCTCCAGTGCTTTCATTGAAAATAAAAGGACTCCAATATCTCCTCCAAATAATATCAATAGATATGCCATGTTCCTGGAAAATTGCGTATCTACCTCAGAACTTGGAAGTTGTCTCTCCAATTTGAAGGGGAAGACACCTGGTCTAGACCGCATCTCATACCAAATGATCAGTGCTATGTCTAAGTCTAGTAAAAAGAAATTACTGGACCTATATAATACGGTATTTATGACTGGCCATATACCCTACATGTGGAAACTGGCAACAGTTGTTCCAATTCCAAAGTCAAAAAATGTCTCCATCGCATCAGATTATCGCCCAATTTCTCTTTTACCTTGCCTCTCTAAGGTATTAGAGAAGATTATGGCATCTAGATTATCTTGGTTTCTTGAGTCCAAGAACCTGATAACAAAGCAACAAGTTGGTTTCAAGCGGGGTAGAGGGTGCATCGACGCTCTGTTACATATTGATTATTTCACAAGCAAAACAATTTCCGAACGAAATCACGTAACAATTTTCTCAATTGATTTCGAAAATGCATTTGACAGAGTTGGTCTTCATGTTATCTTAAGACTCTTGAAATCATGGAATGTTGGACCCAAATTCTTCAACTACCGCATCGGCGGTTCAAAGTTAGAATCAACAATCATCTTTCTGATTCCTTTCCGCTAACGAATGGCATTCCGCAAGGATCTCCTCTCTCTGTCACGCTTTTCCAGATCGCTTTCAACGAAATTAGCAAAATTCTTTGCCGTGTACCAAGAGTGGAACATTGTCTCTACGCGGACGATGTATACATTTTTACAAAAGACAAAGACAACACGAAAGCAATCAACATCCTCAAATCTATTGCATATGAGATCTCCACGTGGGCAAACTCGTCAGGAGCTAACTCTTGAAATCATGGAATGTTGGACCCAAATTCTTCAATTACGATGCAGGAAATCTACTGATGCATATTAACGACTTACCAGTACTAAATGTGCAGACGCTTCATGTTCTCGGGCTCACGTTTTCCAACAATTATCGTTGGAAAGCACACTGTCTTCGGTTAAAAAACTCCCTTTTAACAAGGGTAAATTTCATACAGCACGTTGCTTGGAGAAGCCATGCGCATATTAACACTATTGCTTATCTTACCAAAATGCTTGTGTTAAGCAAGATTGACTATGCTTTGATAATTTACGGCAATAGCTGCAAATCTAATATCAACATCCTTAAACCGGTCTATCACCAAGCCGTCAGGGCAAGTTGTTATGCTTTTCGGACGACGCCCATAAATAATATTATAATTGAAACTGGTCTCCCAACTTTAGAAAATAGACTTTATGAGTTAAAAGCTAAAATAGTCCCTAAGCTTCTTAATTCAAACAAATCCATTCTCGGTGATGACGTAAGAAAGATTATTATTGCGAAGAAAATTCCAAAGTCACCATCTGCAATTGATCGTTGTTTGTGCATCGCAAAGGAATTGAACATTCCCTTAAAAATTTCCCGCTCTTTAGGTGTCAAACCTCCCTGGATTTTGAAAGACTGCTCTTTTGACATCTCACTGTCTATGCACAAGAAAGAAGATATTCCAAATTACGTCTTCAGGAATCTAATAGTTGAAAAAACCCAAGTATTGGACAGTACTGGTTGGAATCTTTTGTACACAGACGGCTCAAAATCTCCTGGTCTGCCTGCTGCTTGTGCGATGGTAGATGCTACAGGACGGGTTCTTCTCAACCACATATTTCACGAAAGTACTTCAACTTTCACAACCGAAGCCAGAGCTATCCATCACGCTGCCAACCTTGCCCATAAAAACAAACTCAAAACCGTCATTGTTACCGACAGTTTGTCTGTATTACAAGCTACTCGGAATCCTTCGACTTCGAGACGGAGCACCATCAACATATTAAGGAATATAATTACTACACCCGATGGAAAAATTAAAATGTTATGGGTACCAAGTCACATCGATTTACTGGGAAATGAGCAGGCTGATCGAGCGGCAAAGTATGCTGCTTCTGCTCCTCTAATTATGGATGATGTCATGGAAAAGTTGGATCTTCAAAGATACATTGGAAGAAAAGTTAAAGAGAAAATTGCAGAAGGAAATTTACAATACCATCATCAACACTACTCTTGCATTAACCCTCAATTAACTCCACCTCTATATCCAACAAATGTTGAGAAAACCAAGATCCAAAGATTCTCGAGAATTCGTCTTGGTCATACAATTGCAACTCACCAATGGATCCTGAAGAAGTCTTCTTCCCCAATCTGCAGTTGTGGACAAACTTTCACTATGAAGCACATTCTCTGCGACTGCCTCAACTTTTCCTTGGCTAGAAGTATTGCATATGGAACGGTTAGCCCTTTGAAGTTTCTACAATCAGCTTCAGAACACAATATCAATTCTATACATTACTTTATTAATACTACTAAGCTCATTATCTAATGTACATTTTATTATTTTTTTTTTTTTTAATTAGAGCCGATAGCCTGTGTTGCTAGTGCTCAATGTCTTTTTTTAGTCTAAGAATTCATTTCATTAGTCTAAAATTAAAATAATAATAATAATAATAATTCTTTAAACATTTGAAGAAAACATAAATGTCTTGTGAGACTAAGCATACATCAGCACCAGGAAATGGGCCAAAGCTTTCACAACATATAGGCGAATTTCTTTTAATTGTTACAATTACTGCATTAATAATGTAGTCAAGTCTCAACACCAAGAGTACCATTTAAAGTCCTTCAAGCCATTTGGTCGCGTTACACTTATCAGTGATAAAAGCTTTCAACTGCCCATAGAGCCGTTCAATGATGCCATTTGATTGTGGATGGTAATCTTATGGCCACCCAAAAATTTTACAAAAATTTTAAATTATGTATCTTGGTAATTGATTATTTATAAGGGCGTAACGAAACGCAATTTGCACTTTTTGGAAAATATTGACGCATCGATTGCCTGAGTGCATAAGCCTTTATTAATCGTAGCTTAAATGTTACGGTTCGACTTGTTATGTAGATTTCATAAAACGGTAAGGGCGGTCTCGAAACATAAAATTTAAATTTTGATTCGCTGAACGTTCTTCGGTTTTTGAAAAATCGTGTTGTTGCTCTACCTGCAAGATTTTTGTGTTCAGGACTGCCGAGTTGAAACATCATCTTCAAAAGGTTCAGATGAGATATAAGCTACCACATTTGTAGCTTCACGTATGTATTGTATGCCGTTAGTGAATTGCGAAATGTATTCTAATTGTCGCGTCCATTTCGGATATCACTCACTTGCGGAATTTAGAGCCCCTATTAACGATTTATTGTCGCTGTGAATTGTCTGTACTAAGTGCTTGAAATGTTTAATGTTTAACTAAATTGCCAGGGGATCCCAATCAAGGCGAAGACAATTTTCTAGAGAAAAACACTAATGGTTTCAGTACATATTTTATTGCATGGTTTGTATTATATTAACTCCGCCAATTTTCTCTTCTTTATTAAAGGGAATTAATAGAACCTTTCTTCATTATATTCGCAAGTTTTAACTATGTTTTCGTTTTAAGTGACAATGTACTTTTTGGATTGAGTAGCGTTGATTATGATAGCTTGTATAGAGTTGGACATTTTAGCACGCATAACTACCTATCTGTGATAGTAATTTATTAAGGCGATAAATATCTGACCTTTTTGAATAGATTTTGATCTTTCGAAGTTTCAGATAGCTGCTACTTGTTAAGCTTGATGTTTAGACCATTTCAACCCAATCCTTTATTGTATACATATATTGTAAATGTTCGATTTCATTTACACTAGCGATGGTCATTTCATCTACATAGACAAAAATGAAATCTGAACCTTAAAAATATTATTTACCTTTGGATTATTTGAGCTGAATTCCTTAAATCAATCGGCGTACCTATAAACTCAAACGTACCAAAATCACTTGTGAGTGCAGTTTTACAAATATCCTTCAGGGGCATAGGAATTTGAAGGCAAGCTGGTGGCGATGGATAACGATTGGGAACCGTGACAAAATTTAGACATACAATCACAAGGACGCTAGTCGTTGAATTCTTCTTTTGCTGTACGGTCAATGAGGCTGATAAATTGGAAGGTCTCCAAATTCTCCATATTGCCGGTTCAAAAAAGATGTTATTAAAAATATGACAAAATATTATCGCCGAACATTAACATTAATATTTAGGAGTTCACTTCCTAAAGCGCTAATTGTAGGACTATTAGTTGCAATCATATAATATCGGAGAAATCTTTGTGAGCCTAAAATTTTAAGGAGAGAATTTCAGAAATTTGGTTTGCACAAAATTTTTTAGTGTCATGCAAAGAAATTAAGCCTGATGTTGTAGATATCAATTTTCTTTTTGCAACAGAGAAAAAGTGTTAAATTTATTGCGAAAATTTATATTCTAGGGATTTGGATGAGTATGCAACTACTTTTGTTTCTTTTTGTACATTTTTAATTTTTTTTCTTTTTCTTCTTTATACACTGTAATGAAGGATGCAGTTTTGTTTGCTTTATTCTACTATTCGAGTCGAAGTTATTCCGCGTAAATGTAATAAATTTAAAGTTTTATTTCATTAAAATATTAAAGTGACAATGTGCAACATAAGTGTTGTGGAAGATCAGCTAGAATATAATTCAATATATAATACAAACTTTAGTATAAACTTTATGCAAGATCATTGAGAATACAAATTTTACTACTTAGGGGCTAGAAAAAGGATAAATATGACGAAGAGAAAAGTTTATATGTTGTAAGGAAGCGATTTTGCTTCCTTACGGAATATAAGTCCGTCCGCCTGAAATAGTTACCACAGCGAACCACCTGTCCGTAAACGTCTGATCGAATTAAGTTGACATGAACAACTTCCTTCAGCAAAAGTAAGAACTCAAAATGTTTAATAGCAGAACAAAGAACTCAAAGGGAAATTAGAATTCAAATGTGAATAAGAACTCAAATGTAAATAAGTACTCAATAAGATCTCAAACGTAAATAGGAACCCAAATGTAAATGAGAATTCAAATGGAGAAAGCATAGGTTTAAGAACCAAATGTCTTGTAAAGAGAAAAATTATAAACACATATTGAATAGGCCTATGTTAGTAAAACTATAAGAACACACACTCCAACACCAAATGTACTGTAAAGAGAAAAATCACGAACACATATCGAATATGCCTAGGTTAGTAAACCCACAGGAACACACACCTTTGTATAAAATGTAAACAGTAGAACCCACGATTCAATAAAGCATTAGAACCAAATTCTGTATGATGGCATGAGCTCGAAACCTGCACAAGACTTGTATCACACGAATATAGAATATGTACAAAACAAATAGAAAAACCATGTAGAGAAGGGACAAAATGTATAGCACCGTTAGGTCACATTGAAGCGTCAAATAATGTACAAAGCTGATAGCACCGTTAGGGCAAACAAAATACACAGAACTGAACTTAGGTAGAAAATCTGTACATGCAAAACGAACAAACTTCATCAAAAATCTCTATGTTGTGAATTGCGCAGAGTGTGTAGCACCGTTAGGGTATACAAAACTTACAGGAGTAAGTACGTAGGTAGGAAAAATAAGAACATACGACAATGCAGAAACTGCCTACATAAAATGTATAAAGGCACGATCGCACATGCCAAGCATGTATAAACACACAAGAACAGAGAAAAAAACCACACTTGTTGGCCTACAACTACAGAACCGCACTTAATCAAACACAGCAGTAAGTTAGCTGTTAAGTAATGAGGTAGAATTAAGTATGTACAAATCGATCATGTAAGTCGTAACTGAGGTTGCAACAGCAGCCGACCTCAGTTAAGTATACATATAAGTAAAACATCACTACACATACGCAAATGTACACAGCCTAGGACACGTTGGAACGGAACAAGCGAGCCAGACCCCAGCTATAAAAGAGCAGCTCAGCACCCAGACTCTTTCAATTCAGTGTCATAGCTGCCTAAGGTAAGTGCGGACGGACAATTTGACAAGTCAACCTTTTTTGTTTATTCTTTTGACTCACGGATAGGGGATGTGCTGACTTAGCTGTTAGTCGCCATCCCTGAAGGACTTGCAGGACTGCTGACTCACGGATAGGGGATGTGCTGACTTAGCTGTTGGTCGCCATCCCTGAAGGACTTGCAGGACTACTCACTCACGGATAGGGGATGTGCTGACTTAGCTGTTAGTCGCCATCCCTGAAGGATTTGCAGGACTACTGACTCACAGATAGGGGATGTGCTGACTTAACTGTTAGTTGCCATCCCTGAAGGACTTGCAGGACTGCCGACTTACGGATAGGGGATGTGCTGACTTAGCTGTCAGTCGCCATCTCTGAAAGACTGGGGAATACCTTTTTTTTGCATTTATAAACGAATGACCAACCTAAGACAAACCGCCGGCCCCGAGAGCCAAGGCAGCTCTGCCACTGGGAACGTTTCTGTTTTTCTGCAGCGCTCCGCGGTAATTCGACGAAAGCAATAATAGTAACAATAAATAAATCGAGCACCACGTGTAAACCACAGCAGAAGTCGGGTCATCTCGCTGGTTCCTTTCCTTGCCATAGCCAGCTTCTACACTCCTGTGAATACAAAATAAAGACATTGAACATCAGTACCGAAGGTCCAGTAAATTTCAATTTATACAAATATTCTTGCAACGAACCTTGGAATGGCTGAGTTATACCCCGCCCAAGAAAACTCGTTACAATGTAAAAAATGTAGAGAATGATATTATTATTGAAATTAAAGATGTTAGACTAATCTTTATTGTAAACTAATTCATATATATGATTAACTATATATAGAAAATTAAGTAAAGAAGATTTGACGACTGTGTGATTTTAAAACGTGACTCAACAACTTCTACGTAATGACTATGCGACTTTAGAACTAGCCGATTTCCACTTACCGATTGACCTTTGTTTCTTTTTATTTCTCTCTAACTGTTTCTTTAACTGTTTGCTATCAGCTCTCCCGTGTCTACTGCTCTTCTAGGCATCTACACTTTACATAGAAAGTTTTAATTAATTAATAGATTATGGAATGGAATCAGAATGTACATTGGCTGCACATTATGTATGGGGAATAATGCATAATAAGTAATCAATTAAAAGTTTATCGAAAAATAAGTGTTCATATGCATAAGATGTATTTGTGTGTTGAATGTTATAGAAAATTTGTGGTAGTTTGGATCAAGTAAACAAAGAAGCGCAGGGAAAATAAGTCTTGTGCACAGCAGGATTGGTGATTGTAAGCCGAATGTAACGAACATATGTATTTAATGAATGACGGGTAACTTATAATGTTGAACAAACGAACGCTCGACTTATAACAAAATAATGTACATTTTTCAGTCAATATTTATTTACATCTCGTCTATTTGTCGCTTTTTAGTTGACAATGTATGCCGATCTAGACCAAATCAAATATCGCTATTTCACAATATTATACATAGCCATGTCAGAGAAAATTGTAAGCGCGACAAAAAAGAGCAACACTTGTTAACAATTTGATGGTGAGCAAGCGTAATTGCATAGTGTTTTTATAACTGTCACCGAAGAAATGGGGGGTAAACTTATTTTGTCAAAACACGCTCCCACAAAGTATATATATTTTTGATAAGTATCAAATTCTCCATTGAGGTTGCCCGTCTTTTGTCTGTTGTAAACATTCTCCTCACTGCAAATATTAGCTTACCGACTTGAAGTTTGGCAGGAACATTGAAAATTCGTGGTTTTGTATTTTTTAATTATTTACAAATGAAATTTAGCTAACATACACATACTGCTGAAATAGATTGACTCTTAAAAATAAATCTTATATACATTTTATGAATCCTCTTGTAAAACATAACCAAAAGACAAAACAAATAAAAAAAAAATAAAAACAAAATTCATGTATAAATAACAAGACAAAACAAAAAGGGAGAAAAAAGCATATGCACATCTAGCCCAATTAGGGACCGAACCCCTTAACCATTGCAAACATAAGAAGCTTGGCAACCAAACATAGTGAGCATATTTAATTCTATCTACGAATCATACCAAGGTGTAACGATTAACAGTTACTTTAAATACGAAATGGGTAGCGCTCGCATATTATAGAGAGTACCTTTGATAGATAAACAATCGAATATTGAGACTAACTCACGGATATCATTTAGATTTTCACAAAGGTAGCTAAATGGGTTGAAAAGCTTACAACTGCATCTAAATTGACTTAGCTCTGCAAAAATAAAGTTTTTAGAAGACCCGCTAGGGACATTGAAGTTTTTCTGCTATAATAGTGCCGGCGAGTCAATAGTATCATTTATTAGCTTAACAAAAAACGAAGCACCAAGGATAAATTTGCGTTTTCGTAATGAGGATAACACCATCACAAGCAATCCATTCTCATAAGGAGACAGCGCCAGAAGCGGGGTCCAATCCAAACTCCTCAGGGCAAAAAGCAGGAGTTATTTTCAAACTGACTGTATTGAGTCGACATAGGAAGGAGTTGAAACACGTTCAAATGTCGGTCTCACCATGTTAACGGATAACGTAACATACGGGTTATCAAGCTCTCTAGACCACCGTTTAACAAAGCCAAGTAAAGACCTGGCTTTATTTATATATAGCTCAATGTGCGAATTAAAATGATACCCCTAAATCAATAAATGTATTCACATTTTTCTTTTTTTGCGAATTGTCGAGATACTCAGTTGAAAATTAATTTCGCCTAAAGAAAGGAAAGCTTCTTGGATTTTTTTATGTTCAGTTTCATAACATTTTCTGCGCACCATGTAACCAACTTTTCTAGATCCGATAGAAGGAGATAAGAGTGCGCAAAGCGTCAACCGGAACCACTCTCATACACGAGCTGCAATATTCGATGCGTCCAGCAATTCTGTTCTGTTGGTGTAATCTAGTTTCTCGTTTTTTTTTTTTTAACTTCGTCTTGGTCTGTTTATCTATTTTGACTGAAAGAAACTGAAGAAATTAATTCTTGTGCAGTTGTTCTTCTTAGAACAATATCTGCCATCAATATTTCTCATGAATTTCAGACACTCTGTTGGCCGCAAATATGGAAAGTGTTGAAGAATGTTGTGTGAGCCACTGCAGAACAATATACTAGCGAGTCTACAAGAAAATGTACTTTTGGACTTTGAAGCAAAATTGTGTATTGTTGGATATAGTCTAGCGAGAACAAGAACTTCGCATACGGCAGTGACTTTTTTTTAGGAGCCACTATTGATTTAACCGTGTTTAGTTGCGAATGGGTTTTACTTGAGTAGATCTTTACACTAATGCGGAGATATTACTGAAATATCACATACAGAGAGGTCACTGAATAACAACAACTAACCTGTTAGCAAATCTTGCGGGAGCGACTCATTCCAACTAACTCGCCAACTATCACCTGCCTGAACACCTTGATGACATCACCATTAACAATCGAAACCGTTAAGATATCGTTTAGAGACGTCCAGGCTTAAAAATATATTCTTTCATAAAAGCCACACGTTTTTCTTTTATGAGCATCTCAACAGAGCATCTAGACCGAGAAAATCAGAACATTGTTTCAAAGATAATTTTAAACCAATCCCACCCTAAGTTTCTTAAGAGACAGTGTCTTAAACAAATTGTTTCACATTCTTGTTGTTTTGATGTTGCTTGCATTGCGCCAGTATTCAATTCTTCCATTTTTTGACACTCCAAGTTCATGTTGATACCATTCTCTGTTGAGCGCTTATATAAAGCACCACAATTTTTGTTAAAAGAGGAATTACAATTTCCAATCCACTCGAAGAAAGTTTTTTGGAACTAATTCCATTAGATCAACAGAAAAAATATTGGAAAAGTAGAATTGTTTTGTAAATCCAATCCTCATCAAAGTTAATTATTCGACGGAAAAATGCAAGATGCATCAGGTTAATAGGAAATGTGTGATGTAATCCAAAACAATAGTGGCACTTCGGAGTTCGTTATGAGCGATTTGATCATTATAAAACACTTTCGCTTTATTGTTGCAAACGAAGTTCCAACACCAGACACTCCAATAGATTTTTTAACTCTTTGCAAACTTAGTCGGTTTGCAAAGTTATCGGTGACGAAATTCAACTGAGAGTAAGAATCTAGAATAGCCCTTACTTGCGGGAGCCAGAAATACACTAAGGCAAGACGTGTCCATATGTACATGGACTGAAGTAGATGGTTCATTAGTGACAGCACCAAATCTTTATGACGGTGCAGCGGGAGATAATGGTCTAGGACCCGTGCGTGCGACGAATTAATGTGCGATGGAAACGACGACAAGTTTTGCATTTAAACCGCAATGTCATTTAGCGAGAGATTTTATGCAAACACCAAGTTCCTTCATATTTCCAAGACCAATGGCACATTCTTTCGAAGCAAAAAAAATAATATCCAAGTCTCGCCAATTTTTGGTTTAATTTCAAGGAGTGTTGATCAGATTTTCGAGAAACTGTAGATGAATGACTTTAAATAATGGCCTCTTCTTTCGGGAATTTTTGAACACTGATCCCAAGCTGGCTATCTGTTAAAACCCTATGAATACTTTCATATTTTTGTAGTGACAACATCCATCTGTTCCATTACAATTCGAACAGCATTGCATTAACGATGATGCAGATTGCAATGACCAAAGTCATTGTCGGCAAAGTTTATCACTTGGTCAGAATTGGATTGGAACACATCAGGCAGCGCCAAAAATTTTTTAACGATCAATATCAGCGCGCTATCGTCGTAACGAGTCTTGGCTTTCTCTAAAGCTTTGGGGTAATTTTCGTAGCTTATTTGAAAAGCATTCACTGTTCCAAATGCAAAACCTAGCAACTGGTTGCAGTATACGATGCTCTTCTACATCTATAAATGGATGATTTGAGTAAACGACGTTATAAAATTTTTTTAGCCAATGCACTTATCAATAAAATGGTAAGAAAAAAAAGCACAAATCGGGAAAACGAAAAAAGATGAAATCGAGACATACACTCATCAACTGCAAACAATGCAATGCTTTATTTTCTTAAAACTACAAATTTGACACTACAAATCCGTAGACGAAAGCAAAAGACGTGGGCACATACGTCCCGAATGCTGTGAACTCTCCTTCGACCTGATCTCCGATTCCTGGGTCTCGGTAATAAAAGTTGTCTTTTAGGACAACTATACTCTACCGTATTTTTTTTTTTTTTTGGGTATGTTGAATGGAGATGGACTAAGCCAATAGATTTGTGGCTTATATGTCCAGATAATAAACTGTCGTAATTTTTGGTCACAATTATGTACAAAACGTAACAAAAAAAAGAGCGGCCGTAATAACTGGAGCCAGCATGTTAAGTGCAATTGTGTATGTGTGTGTAATTTGCTTATTGAGGTCTTGAAAGATAAACAGTGTTGCAAACTTTTGCTGAAAACGAAAAGGAATGCTATGGTAATAGAGGATGATTAAACGCAAAAACGAAAAAAAAGGAAAGAAGAGGAAAAAAAAAAAAAAAAAAATTCTAAAAGGATAAATTAGTTTTTCTAATAAATCAAGTTAGTTCCCCCAGATGACGTACATTTTTTGCTGCAAAGAGATCGAGGAGACAGCCATATAACTTGAAGAAGCTAAAGGAATCTCTAATGCCATCAAGCCTGTGATATCTGAAGATTAGATGCTCAGCAGACTCAACAACATTGCAAACTTCACAAACATCACATGGTATAGCGCGAATCATTTTTAAATAAACTTTGTCATAAGTATGAGCACTCATGAGTCTATAAAGAATTTTGATTTCCCAGGAATTAAAAGAAGATACAGAAAAAGGTTTGAATTGAAATGCGGGATTTAATTTATAGAAAAGGCGATTGGATTCAACGCGCGCGATTTCTTTAAATTCGTCATTTAGCTGTTGAAGGATGTCGTTGCGAATTGCCCGAATTGCTTCATTGGGAGTGTATTTGATGGATAAAATTGTCCCATCAACACGAGCTCTCCCTGCATGAAGGTCGGCTTTTACATTTTAAAAAAAGCCAAACGCAGTGGCCAGGTACCCAAACGAGGTGACAGTCATCCACTTGAGATTCATGCCACATCTTGTGAATATCAAACACATATTGGTTTTCTGCATCTCTTTTATTTATTAGAAGTAGAGCTGACCTGCTGTCAGAAAAAATAAACCTTCTGATACCATCGGAAATAGCAACCTTAATAGCATGTCGAATGGCGAGCAACTCAATAAAAGTCGAGGAAAGTTCCTCTTCCATTTTAACTCGATGTACTGTTTCAGATAGATGTTTCACAACCGAGAAGCCAGATACATTATGTCCGACGGAATCGTCGGTGGCATATATGTCGTACCCGTTGTTGTAATAAAAAAGGAGCTTTTCTTGGCATAACAACCTCATACAAGAGAAGTTGACATTTTGTTTTGAGGTAGAGATCGATTCGAGAATGTTCATGAAGACTTTGCATTTGCTGGTAATGAAATTCAAAGGAGGAATTGAATCTATCTTATCAAAAATATGACAAAGTTTTTGATACCAAAAAGTATAGCTGCAAGTGACAGTATCACTGAGAGATATAATTTCCTGAAAAAAGGAAGGGTTTATCATCTTGACTTTAATTAACTCTTTGGCAGTGCAAAAAAGAGTTCTTCACCAGATATGACATTGAGAATATGTTGAGGAGTTGAGGGGGTCAGTCCAGTACAACGCTTCAACATTCGGTTTTCAAATGCTTGTATACGTTTCTCAATATATTTTGGGAAATTGCAACATGTGGAATGTCCAAATTCAATTTTGGACCTGACGAGAGATTTGTAAATGGTCAAAGCATTTTTGGAAGGCAAGCCTGCCTGATTGTTTGAAATGAGTTTGATGATGTTGCATCCAGACTGACAGTTTTTGAACGCCTTTTCATAATGCCCACAAAGGGTTAAGCTGTCATTTAAAATTCTCCCAAGAAATCGAAGAGAATTTACCTGATTAACAGTTTGGCAACTCTGCCGTGCGGTATATATATTTTGTTTCGGCAATTAAAATTTTCATTTTTTGTTGAATTTCGTGGCTATTTTGCTTTATAGTGTGTGAATTTATAATATACTTTGAGAAAAAAGTAAGCGAATTCAAAGTAAAAGAAATATTTTTTCTTTACGCTTTGATTCATTTGATTTTTGCAAACAAAAATTTTGACCTCTGATATAAATCTCTCCTTTTTTTTGTTTTGTCTCTTTTTTCGCTGTTTGTAGTTTGTTTTGCTATTGATCTCTCGTTACAGTGTCAACGTAACAGAGAAGTTTTGCACAAATTGGTTGATAAATTTTTATGTTGAGCATTTTTTTTCTTTTTGCGATTTGCCTGTCTGTTCTTTATAATCCACAACTGCCTTTTTGACAGGACATGGAGTGTTTATACACTCCTTGTCGGGCAAAAACGGGCCCGGAATCTGATCGATTCGTTTCTAGTTGGCTCTGCGAGCGCTATGGTCATGCAAAGTGTGGCGGTATTCTCGGCCGTGCTGCTGACGCAGTCGGTGACCCGTCTAAAGGATTAAGATGGTCATGTCCTGACTGTAGGCAGCGGGACATTGACTTTTATAAACTTTTCACGGAGACCCGTTATGGTTTCTCGGAATTGAGTAGAAATTTCGGCTCCTTGTGGGAAAGGTTTGAGCTCATTAAGTCTAGGTTTGATGAGTGTCGCTTTATTGGACACTCATCTTCTACTCGTAGCGTAGCGTGTGCGACGTCACCTCTGGCTTTCTCCAAATCTAATTCGTTGGTACAAGTTACCGCTCCCTCTAACTCTAAAATGAACAATAATGTTTCCGATATTGCTGAGTAGGTTGGTAGCAAAACTGTTCCAAACAAACCGGTAAGTCCATCGGTTTTAAGCTACTGGGCAAGTCTCACAAGCTGCCGGTACAAGGGCGATAACCCCATCTGTATTTTCCCCAACTCGAAACTCTGCTACCGTGAACGCCCCTCCTGTTCCAAATAATGTCATTTGCTTGACGGCAGTTCCTCCCAGAAAAGCAATATTTGTGTCAAGACTGGCACCTGAAACATCGGTGGATAACATAAAAGGTTATCTGGCGACGAAAGTCCCATCAGTCAACTTAAAGCGTGTTAGCATCTTCAAAATGGCTCCTTCTCAAGCTAGGGCAATCTCCTCTGTTAAAATATTAGTTCCGACTGAAAACCGTAATATTTTGTTAAACAAACCACTGTGGCCAGTAGGATCCTTGATTAAGGAATTTATCCCTCGAGATCGTCCCCGTAATACCAAAGCAATAGTCTTGTCGACTTCAAAAAACTAAATGTTTCTTCAAGCCCATAACCCTCATTTATCAAAATGTTAGGGGCCTAAATTCAGAAATTCGTTCTACTTTTCTAAATTCAGTGAGCACGGAGTTTTTCTGTTTGGCCTTCACCGAAAGTTGGCTAAAACCCGATCTTCATTCGTCGGAACTTTTTCACAATTCTTTCGAAGTCTTCAGAAAGGATCGAGTGAATCGCATTGGTGGTGGTTTATTAATTGCTATATCTGCGTCAGTCCCGTCCAATTCAATAGAATTTCCCACTTCTCCTGACGTTGAATTTATCGCCATTCGTGCGATAATGCCTAATAAACAGCTATTTGTAACCTGCTCCTATATTTCCCAAAATTCTGATATCACCATTTACAAGAAACACGCTGCCCTCATTTGTGAAGTGCCCAAGCGGTCTAGACTTAACGATTTGGTCGTTGCATTGGGTGACTTCAATTTGCCTCAAGTCACTTTGTGTAGCACTGATAATTCTGGCTGTTTGGTTCCTACTTCAACGTCTGATAGGGCTGTTGTGTTCTTTAGTGAATTGTTTGATCATAATTTGGGTCAATATAATCGTACCCCTAATTGTAATGGTAGACTGCTTGATCTCTGCTTTGCCAATTTTCCCGAGATTAACGTAAATCGTTGTCCACCTTTTAGTTTAGCTCAGGATCCTAATCATCCATCAATATGCATTTCCTTTCAACATATGAATGATGATTCGTTGAACTGCCTTAATGTGCCAAATCAAACTTTTTTAAATAAATATTATGATTTTCATGAAATCAATATTGTATTGCTAAAACATCGTCTTTCACATATGAGGGTTGATTTCTCAACCGGTAGTATTGAAAGCTTATTGTCATCGTTTTACAATACATTAAATCTAGCTATTGCTGCATCTGTTCCGATCAAGCATTGTCGACCTCGAAGCAGGTGTCCCCCGTGGTTTAATAAGACAATTAAATATCACAAGAATAGAAAAAACTCGCTATTCAAAAAATATTCGAAAAGTGGCTCTGCGCTCGACTATGTCGCTTACTAGGTGGCGAGGCATAGATTTAACTCCCTCAACCATCATTATTAAAGCAGATACCTTCAGTTCATTAAATACTCTCTGTTTGCTAATCCTAAATTCTTCTTTAAATTTGTTAACTCTAAAAGAAAAATTTCCACATATCCCTCTCATGTTTCTTTTAATGGCTCTGATTCCTCGGATGATTTTGAAATCTCAAATCTATTTGCTGAGTATTTCCGACGAAACTTTTCGATTGCTAATTTCGATTTATCAGCAAACTACCCATATCCTATAACTAACTCGGTTTCAATACCTAACTTGGTTATTTCGGAAGATGATGTTTTTAAAGGGTTGAGTTCTCTAAAATACAGTTGTTCGCCTGGACCTGATGGAATTCCATCATGTATACATAAATCTTGCGCTGTCGAGTTATGTGGTGTGATCTCAAAGATTTTTAACATGTCCTTGTATTTAGGTGTTTTCCCTTCATGTTGGAAGAGTAGTTTCCTTATTCCTATCCACAAGAGTGGAAGTAGACAATTTGTTGAGAACTACAGAGCCATAGCCAAATTGAGTGTATTGCCCAAGTTGTTCGAGCGTATTGTGACTCAGCATTTGGCCTTTGCCATTAATTCGTATATTTCTCCGCACCAGCGCGGCTTTCGGAAAGGGCGATCTACATTCACCAACTTGTTAGAGTTTACCTGCCATGTTTTCAAGGCTTTTTCTAGTGGCTCTCGCACAGATGTTATTTGCACTGATTTAAGCAAAGCATTTGATATGGTTAACCATAACCTACTTATCTTTAAACTCCAAGCCTCTGGCTTCCCTTTCTACATAGTGAAATGGATAAGCTCTTATCTGCACAATAGATCCTTCAGAGTTTTGTTTAACTCCATCACCTCAGATGAATTCCCCGTTACGTCTGGCGTACCTCAAGGAAGTCACTTAGGTCCTATTTTATTTAGTTTATACATTAACGATCTCCAATCGGTGGTTAATTGCAGCCAGATCTTAATGTATGCTGATGATGTGAAAATATTTTCTTCCTTCTCTATTGAATCGCAATCACATTAGCTTCAAGGTGATTTGGATAATTTTGTTGCATGGTGCTCTTTCAATCTTCCGAAACTAAATCTGAATAAATGTAAGAAGCTTTCTTTCTCAAGAAGAGAGTCATTCATCACTCAGTATTTCATAGATTCGCATAAGTTGGAGGACGTCGATTCGATCACAGATTTAGGCGTTCTATTTGACCATAGGTTACGTTTTAACTTGCATATTGAACTCTCGATAAGCAAAACTAGGTCCGCGCTTGGTTTAATAAAAAGGTGGTCCAAAGACCTTGATGATCCCTACATTACGAAAAGGCTGTACATGTGTTTGGTTAGACCTATACTTGAGTATGCCTCTGTTGTGTGGTCTCCTTCATATAGGTGCTGCGTAAATTCAATTGAATCTGTTCAAAAGCAATTCTTGCTGTTTGCCCTTAGGAATTTAGGTTGGGGCCCGATTGCCTCTCTTACATCCTATAAAAATAGGTCGCTTCTGCTGTCCTTACCATCTCTTGAGAAACTTAGGTTTGTTCTTGGCGTTTTCTTTGTTATCAAAGTAATAAATGGTGCTATTGACTCGCCTTCATTACTTGGTGAAATAAGCTTTAATGTCTCTAACCGCTTCTCTAGGCACTTTATCTTGGTTAAGCTTAGTCAGTGTAAATTTAATTATGAGCTGTTCAATCCGCTCAGAGTCGTTTGAAAGAACCTAAATGACGTCTACCACTTATTCTCGTTATCGGACTCTTTAAAGTCCATTAAAGCAACATTGCTTAATACGCGCGATTTACCTATGTCGTACTTAAACTAGCTTTTAACCTAAAAAAGTCGTTACGATTCGAAAATGAATTGTTGTTAACTATTATCGGTTGCCAGGCTTATGCTTGTTTGCGATGGCTTAGGGGTTTATTTGGAATTTGGTCCTGTACCGGTTGTGAGCGTGGCTCTATACTGATAGTGTACATGCTTTTTTTTCTTTTTTTTTTTTTTCTTCTTATTTGTTTTATTATACTTATACTAAATTTTATTATTAATTAATATAAGTTTTGCATTATGAGCCAATTGAACTCGACTGTTATTTGTTTAGTTGAGTTTCTAGTATAAATAGCATTAAAATAAATAAAATAAAATAAAAGCTGGGCTGCCTTTGATAAGAAGTCTAATTTCACGTTTAGAACCTTTGTGCAAAATAAATAGTGTTTGTCTTGCTGGGGTTAAAATATAAATTAAAATCAGCTCATGCATCGAAAAACAAGTTCGCTTTCATTGAGAGGTTATTGACAGCTGCTGAAAAAGATGAGTCCGCAGATACAATTAGAAAATCATCTGCATATTGAAAAATATGAGTTTTGTCATCTTGAAGATCATGCAAAGAAGCTGCGTATAAATTGAAGAGTATGGGGCTTAAACAACTGCTTTGTGGGATACCAGCACATATTTCAATTTTTTCGGTGCCCATCACCAACACACGTTTGGATAAAAAATTAAGTATCCACAGCCGCATTTTAGTCTAAAATAAGATGAAAAGAAGTGAATAAATTGGACATAATAATAAGTGAAGATAAATGCTACCTTACCTTTGGTATACAGCGATTTTTCATAGATATTGAGACGGCGACCGGATAGGTGGATTCGATTGAACGGCTGATACTTGTCTTTTTATCTAAAATTAAATATAAATAAGGATGTAAGGAAAAAAATTTATTATTATATTTGATTTACCTTTTGCTTGTGGTTCTCCAAGCTCGATTCTCCATTGATTTCATTTTGATGGCGGACATCTTAATCTAAAGAAAAAAATTTGAGCGTAAGATACAAATATACTAACATATTTCTATTATATTTGATTTACCTTTAAAATGATGACACATTTTCAACGGTTTCTTGCACCCAGTTTTTTCCACTCAGCAACAACTTGATGGTGAAGCCCAGAAGATTTGTTCGGTGGGTTCTTCCATTGGGACAGGAGCCTGCTTCCCTAAAGAGGGCAAGCGGTGCTACTATTATTGCCTGCACGCGCTTGCCGATGTTGCGCTCCATTATGTGATACTCCATAATGTTCAGGTGCATGCATGAAGGCTTTTAAAAAAACCTCAGCGACTTTGTGTTCTGGAAATTCTAGTTCGAGATGCTCGTGCGCCAGGATTGCATCGTGATCGGGATGATTGGCGACAAGTACGCCGTCAGCTTCTGAGTATGCCTCTTCTTTTGTTATGGCCAGGTCCTCGAAGCATGACAGATATCTCAGCTGCTCCCGTATATATTGACCTATGCCATAGCCCGTGAGCAGCACGAAATACTCCTTATCCCTTCTGGTTAGTCGCGTGGAGGCTACGTTGAACGACATCCCATCCAGGCCGTATGGCGTTCGGCTTGGGCTTGTATCGTGTAATCAAGCTTATCGATTAGATCATAATCATTAGCTATTGTGGGGCGGTTTCTACAAAATTCGACTTGGCGGTTCATTAGTCGCGTGACCAGCTTCATTACTACTTCCGGTTGCATGGTCTATTTTCGTTTACTTGGCGCCATCTTTCAAAAAAACCTCTCCTTTTGGCTTACCTTGAAGGCCTGGATACTAACGCCAGGGTAAGCATTTAGGAGCCCGTCCATTAATTCCATAAAATTGTCCATGGTTTCGATGGTTGCGTCAACTGTCACGTCCGCGTGGAAGTTATCATTGAAATATTTTTTAACTCCCACTTTGCCATTGCTTTAATCGAATGAATGCATAGTAAGCCAGCAACAGTAAATTTTGCAAAACGAACAATAATAAATTCCGAAATATGATATGTAAATAAATTCATAAATTGTAGATTAATTAACACACCTAAATATACGTAATATATGTAAGTAACAACACGTTAAAAACGCCGTATAGCGTAATTAATTCTTGTTCAATGGTTGACTGGCTACTTTCACCTTTGGTGAAGGTTTTCAAAGCATAGGCAACAGCCAGTTGTTTTCCGTCAAGGTCCTGATTTAGGACTGCCACAGATGCATATTTGCTTCTGTCCCTTGTTATGCAGAATTGTTTGCCGAAATCTAGATATTGGAGTAGTTTCGTTTTTCTTTAAGTTTTCAAATACCTTAAATTTTTTTCGTTGGTTTTTACTAGGTTTACTTATCAAACTTTGTGAACGTGAAATAAGCTTGTGAGGAAGCAGACTTCCTTATCCGCTCTGAACGTTAAAAGAGTTGTTGCCCAAATGTAAATAAAAATTGGCTAACTCTATTAAGCTCATTAAACTCTAAGTTCTTACATTAAAACCTGTAGTTATGTTATTTCCACGCAATATTGCTATGGAACGCTGCATTGCCTCGTTTACAGCTTTATATATAAGTAAGAATATAGTGTAATGATATAGAAACGCTAATGCAACAATGTGTTGTGTTGACCAAATGTGTTGCCGTATTATTAGGTAGGATTCCCTATGAATCCTTCCTTGGCAAGGGCACTCGGTAAAGGAATGAGGTGTAAGTGTACCCCTATTCTGCTCGGCTGCAGAACGCCAAGTCTATCCGTCTCATGTAGTGCCAAAAGAATTCGGCAAGAGACGGTACCTAGTTAAAGCTTAGGCGGATTTAACGCCTTTTGTATTTGAGCGAATAAAACGCTTTGATTATGAATTGCTTTCAGAAAAACAATTAATTTTTTTATTTCATTAAGTGCCTTATTTATACTTAAATCTACAGGTGATTTTATGCTACGTTAACAATTATTTTAATTGGGGCGCCTGGCATCGTATTGCATTTCGTAATGCAATACCCAGCCAGTTGAAGTGCGACAAAATTTTTGTTTTACTTTTTTTTGCTACAGAATTATGCAAATTCAGCATAATTCTGTCGCACTTCAAAGTGGATGCATACGACGGTATGCGATCACACTACAATAGCTTTCAGTAAGGTACTCTCTCAAGTAGACATCAGCATGTAAGTACAAGAGTAAGTAAACACATCCCGTAGTCATAGGTCTAGATATGAACGCATTGCTGTGGCAGCCAATAGCTATAAAAGCAGCGCGCAAACAACGATCTTTCTTTTAGTTGTTTAGCAACAGTTGAACGAACAGGTAAGTCAAAGTAATAGTAGTTTCTCGTCCTGTCCGTCCGAAAAAAGGTCTTTAAGATAATAGTATGCGCTTGCATTATTATCTTATAGATCTTCGGTCTGAAAGGATACTTTCGCCCTGCGTTAACCAGTGGTTGGGAGTTATGTATGTTCCATCCGGAACGAAGTCTGTTGGATAACAGTGTGCACTTGCATCATTATTTTATAGATTCTCGTTTCGAAAGGGTACCGCAGCCTTGCAGAAAACACACCATACCAACCTTAGACCTTTAGAGACCCGGTATACTGCCTGCTGAACCACAAAAAAAAAATTAACAGATCGTATACGTAACAGTTTCATTTTCGCAACACAGTCACACGCCCATTAAATACGTGTTGGTTTTTTCTTTCACCACGAATTAACTTCGCACATAAGGCCATTTTGTACTCTTCTTGAATTCTACAAGAATATATTTGATTTAATACAAAACTACGAAGGTTTCTGTTAATTTAACGAATAGATATCTTGAAACGGACCGCTGGATAGCCCTGAGCGCAAGCCCAGCTATAATTAGCCCCTAGACAAAGAACATATATTGGAAGAAGCGGAACTTAGAAACTCGACACAAGCTTCCGTTGCGGAGGAAAAGCCTGTGAGGATTCAATGACAAGATGTTGCTTCTATAAGTCCAAGAAGCCGGTATACTTGTGGACAGACGAGATAGCTGAACTAAGGGCTCAATGTAACAGACCGAGGTGTGTCTACCAAAGATCGAGGGGGACTAGTGCTTATCACAGCCACCAAGAAGAGTTCAAACTCAGGCAAGGGCTCCTTAAAAAAGGGATAATGGTCACCAAGAAAAAGTGCTTCCAGAACCTGATTAACGAGGTAAATGAGGAGTCGTGGGGTATGGCGTTTAGGTTTGTAATGAAGAAGCTAAAATATTCAGACCAACCCAGCTATGCAAAATTTGTGGAAGAAATAATTGGCACCCTGTTTCCCCAGAATTCCGATTGGTGTTTGTGCCACTGACAGAGGTGAGCTACAATATTAATTTCACCTTGCCTGAGGAGATTGTTGCCATTGCAAAAGATATAAAAGGCAAGAAAGCGCCGGGTCCTAATGACATCCCAAACTGCGCTATTAAGCGAGCTATGTTGGCAAGACCTGCGTTGCGAGCACATTCAACGATTGTTTGAAAGAACAAATTTTCCCAGATAAGTGGAAACAACAAACGCTGGTGTTGCTGCTAAAGCCAAATAAGCCATCGCATGAAGCGAATGCATGCCGCCCTATTTGTCTATTGGATACGATAGGCAAGGTGTATGAAAACATCATTCGACATCGTTTAGAAGAATCACTGAAGAGCTCTAAAGGGCTGTCGGACTTCCAATTTGGCTTCAGGAACAAGAGAAGCCCAATGGATGCAATAAAGGAGGTTACGAATGTTACAGCAGAAGCGATAAAAGGAACGCGTTGGATGGAAGGAAACAAAAACTATTCCTTAGTAATCAGCATCAACAATGCATTCAATTCAGCAAACTGGTATTGTGTCACAGTTGCCCTAGAGTCCCACTGTATCTTATAAATATAGCGGATAGCTATCTTACTGGCAGAAAACTTCGACACGATACGGATAAAGGGTGCAGAGAAAGGCTGGTCACCGGACGGGTACCTCAGGCATTAGTCGTACAGCTTTCCCTACGTTGTGAAACGTAATATATGACGATATCCTGAGACTACCTCTCCCAGAGGGCGAAGCAGCGAAAGTAGCAAAGTCGCTAGCACGTTTACTCCCACACTTGCGGGGTCCTACGCAAGACTGTAGGAAGCTGATCGCAGAAGTGGTAACTGCGAAAATAATGTACGGATGGTCGGTGTGGAAAAGGCCCTCGTTATACCGTCATACACGAGAGATATGCAATCAGCATCCAGACTATGCGCTCTGAGGGCGGGCGCCGCATATGGGACGGTGTCGGAAGATGCGGCCTTGGTTATCGCTGATATGATACCAATTGACTTGCGAGCTAAAGAAGGAATGTTTAGCGCTGAATTTCACAAATTGTCGGCTGAAATGGCTAAGCAGCGAGCAAAACAGTGACTGGTGGAAGTTTGGCAGGAGCGTTGGAGCAGAACGAATAAGGGTAGATGGACTCATACCAGATTTGCTGCCCTCGGTGAGTAGGCAACAGGGTAAGGTAGACTTCTATTTCACACAGGTAGTTAGCGGCGATGGTTGCTTTGGATCCTATTAGAACAGGTTGAAAATAGAACAGGAGCTGTAGCTTTTGTGATTGCATCGAAGACACTGAACATGTTTTCTTTTTCTGTCTGAAATACCATAACGAACGACAGAGATTACAGCCGAATATTAGAGTGTTACTTCTCCCCGACAATCTTGTGACAAATATTTTGCACGACCTGAAAATATGGAAGGCTGTAGGAATATTCGCCGTAAACATTATGAGAAAACAAAGACACGAAGAGCGTCAAGAGTATTCAAACTTTTGTCTCAAGAATTGTTTCAATAACAATAACAATAAATAAAAGAAAAAACGTGAAATCTGTGAGAAATATTTTGCCGTGAAGAACAACAAATATATTTACGTGGCGTGTAAGTGAATTTACCATTTATAAAGCTTAAAAATATAAAAATTCTCCATTGCAATAAAACAGAAAAATTAAAAAGGAAGACACAGACAGAGTTAAGTGCTTGTTGAACATCTTTTTTTCCGTTTTACCTGTGTAACTTCATAGTTGTCTGTTTTGCATAAGCAACTTTTGACTTAACCATCAATCAATTCCTGCTAGGTTAGCTGTTTTTTTTTAAATGAGCATGAAACCTAAGAGCTGCCCGCCCCGTAAGGGGTTAGGGCTAAAAAAATGAAACCGATTGAAAAAGATTTTAATACTTTTATTAATATACAAACCATTAAGCGAATGAATGCAAGCCCCCGAATAGTAGTCAAAAAATGTTGTGGTAAAGGATTAGAAGCGGACTTTGATTCCCCATCTTTCTGCAGTAATGAAATGATCATAGAAAACAAAAACTCTGTAAATGTAGCTTGGATTTCAAACAACGAATCTTTAATTCACACCAGTTCTAATGGTTCTATTAAAAATACAGCTACTTAAGTTACAATGGCTGACCAACGCAATGGGATCGGTTGATTATTTTTGCATATACTCTTTTTTGTTTTTTTTTTTTTAATGAAATTAAGGATTAGGTGTAGCAGCATGTTACTCAAATATGGTGCCACATAGAGTTCTTAATATTGCATGCACTTATGTATGTAGAGCTGATGTTTTTCACACTTTTTTATACACAACACATGTTCTTAACAAAATCTTAATCCTTTTGTGCCAATAGTTAATACAAAAAAATTTCGCACAGTTGGGTCTTCGAACTGCATGCCGGGAAAAACTTTGGTTTCACCAAGCAACGATTTCACAATTTATGACGACTGGAAGCGCTTTCTTCAATGTTTACTGAACTTATAGTCATCAGCCAGACTATTCACCTTGCCATATCAGTCTGGCAACTCTGTCGCGCGGTATAGTCGTATATATTTTGTTTCGGCAATTAATATTTTAATTTTTTGTTCGATGATTCGGCAACCCTGTTCAAGCGCTGTGGTCACATTTTTCTCTTTGTGGAAAAATTTTTGCAATTTAATTTCTTTATTGCGTTATACATTTTTAAAAGTTCTCAAACTTATTATAATCTATTGAACTTTCTGTGTGCTTATTGCGAAAAGTGTTCATCGCGGATACCGTACGTGTTTTCCTTTAAATACATTTAAAAAAAAAAAATAAAAATAAAAAAAAAAATAAAAACATCTGACTTTTTATTCATTAGTTTCCCAAACCTTTTCAAGTGAGTGGTTATTTCACAAATAATAAGCAATAGACAACAATAAGGCATAATGGCCCCGGGGCCGCCAGACAAAAACTCGAATATATTTCATCTATTAAGTGATACATCCCCCCAAAGAAAAAAAAGTAAAAATTCCGATTTTCCGTTGTTGCCAATCACCGATATAACCCCTATTGATAAAAAATATATTGTTATTTCTTCAACCGATGCTCGAATAACAATCTCCCAAATTAGCCCGTTTGCTATAAAAAAAGC